>NW_024581760.1:0-50180 GCF_017639235.1 Corvus kubaryi
AGAAAGAAAGAAAGAAAGAAAGAAAGAAAGAAAGAAAGAAAGAAAGAAAGAAAGAAAAAGACAACAGTGTGTAACCACATTGGAGAGAAATGCTAAAAAATAGCTAAAAATATAGCTAAAAATCCTATAAACTGCCCAAAGGGGACTGAGATCAGGAGATACTTCCATTTTCCCACAGAAGACAACATAATGGGGTAGTCATCACCATATTGCAGTAAAGATAAGTCCTGAATGGCTGAAAACTCAAATTGGTTCTGGAATGGTTGTGCCAAAAGGATGCAAATGTGTCAGTCATATGTCTGAAAAGGCTGTATTCACCCAGTAAATATAAACCTATGTTCACCCAGTAAAGCTATGCTAGATGTTGATTGGCAGCTCCTAGGGAACTGCTAAAACCACAATACCGAAGAAAAAATATCAGTGGAAAAAAGATGAAATTGGGTTTGGAGCAGTTGTCACTGGAAAAAAATACCAATAACCTACCAACCAACCAACAACGACAAAAGAAAAATAAAGCTAAAAAAACACCAACCCTCAAAACAAACAAACAAAAAAACCCCAAACCAACCTAAAATACCCAAGCCAAGCTTGTTAGTTGCAGACCTGAAAGAGACCTGATTCAGTTTTGGACATGTGCTATATTACTATACTGCATATACAAGTTGTTATAGCCAGTTCCTAGGGAAACTAGAGAAAGGAAAGAAAACATTCCAAGAAAAATATGATAAATTATCAACTACTTTCCCTGTGATTGCCAGAAATGAAAGAGTTAGATGTAGAAGGAGAGCTTGCTTACGCTGGGGATAGAGGGGGATCCATAAATAAGTGGTTTTCACAGGTATACCCAGGATTGGAAAAAAAGGAACAAAATAAGATTGAGATAGTTTGGCGCTTCCTTTGGTGTCACAGTTCTTCATTGCTTTTCTCTATCAAGGCACTGTAGTTCTTTGCAAGACAGAAAATATTGGATAAGTACTTCTTAAGTAAAACCCCAGTTCCTTCCATAGACATCACAGAACTTAACACAGGTATGTTTTTGGAATGACACTTGCTTCATTCAGCCTGTCATGTATTTGTCAGGTAATTTGTTATCCAAAGGCAAAACCCTATTGGAAAAAAGTGACATGATAAACTTCTGGCAAATGCTTTCCTGCAAAAGCATCAATGCTGACTACTGCCCTGGTGTTTACAGTCACATCCCTTCAACATTTCTTCAGGGCTCTGGTAGTCTTCAGAAAGAATCAGCCTTATGGGGACCAGGCTACCAGCATAATATCTGACTGGTAAAGCTGACAGAGAACAAAAAGCTGAACAAAATGTATACCACATGTAGGTCTAACAAGACAACCTTGCCTTGCTTAGAAGGAAACGTAAAACTAGAAAACCTGAAGTGTAAATGAGAAGTGTGTCAATCCTTAAGGTGCATAACTTATAAGCAGAATCATAAGAATTACTTCTTTTTAAATTTTATTTTGTTGATTTGTAACAGATTCTCTATGTGCCAAAATCTGTAATCGTACATTATTTGCATAATTTGTTCACCAAAAAGATCTATTCACTATGCAACTGAAGAAAACAGGGCGTCTTTGTAACATTTAACAACTGTGTTTAAGAAGTAACAGCAAATGAAGAGGAAAACCAGAAGCCTGTCACGTATTTCAAGCACTGCAAACACACAAACAAACCCAACCCAGCATTATGTCCCAGTGGAAATGAAACTCTTGCTAATGGCACAAACTTTTGAACAGCTTGCTGAGTATTTGGTATGGTTTGTTTCTGTTGTAAAAAAAAAGACTCTCAATGCATTTAGTGGCACGGTGGAATCCACAATTATTAAACAAATTTTTGCCCGGAATACCAATGCTGTTACTGCAACCTGGCAACTTTCTTTTCGAGCCGAGCACTTCCCAGGGAGCGCAGGCACGGGGACACGTGTTTTGTCAAGAGCTCCAGTTACGCAATAACACAACAGGAAAGAGCTTAAATCACAGAAAAAAAGCCCAGCAAACAAAACCCGAGGCCTTTGCTGACCTTACGGCAACAGCAGTTTCAGCACCAGCAGGCTGACTGGAACCAGTTAGGGATGCGTGGCTGGCAGCTCGCACAAAGCTGGGTGGAGCTGGGGGAATGAGCCTCTGCCAGGTTGGCTCTCGTCTTGGCAATGAGCTCCCTCTCACTGACAAAGTGTTCCTGAAAGAAAAGCACATTTTTACAATCTCGGTGCTTTTGAAAGTAAGTGCTTTATGATTTCCACAAGGGATGCAGATATAAACAAACGGAGGACAAAATACAGCAGCCAGGTGGACGGCCTTGACCACACAGACAGAGTCAGACTCCATCACACAGCTATAAAATACAAAGCTAAAGACAAAAAACAACCTCTTTTCCCACCCTGCAGAGTCACTTAATGGATTTCAGCAGTGAGTAGGCCACAAAGCTGTTTTTCTGAAATGGAAATATTGTAGTTATTTCCTTCTCTAAATATACAGAGCAGGCAATAATGCTGAAAGACTCATCCATAAAGAAATTGAAATCAATATTGCAATACATGATATTCGTGAAGCCCTGATTTGGCTAAACGCTCTTAATTTCCAGTGCGGCATTTGTGCTGCTGGCAGGATGCTGCCCAGCAGTGATTTATCAGCAAGGAAAATAGATATCTGAAGCTGGGCTCCTATGTCCATACCTAGTTACCAAAATAAATTGCCTGATTTTCAAGCTTGCCAGGAACCAGAAGGTCCCAGGAGCACACGTGTGATAGAGAACAATTACACAGCAGATCAAAGCTAAAGCTGACTAACCACGGTCCCCTAAATTATAAGGGAAACTGAGCCTTTGCTGCCAGTTGGAACATATTTTATTTCTTGTTGCTTTTCAGTTCCAGGTCTCCAGTCTCCAGGTCTCCAGTGATCCACTGAGAAAGCTAACTCCAGAATCGCCTGTTGGTGACCAAATCTGACAAAGTGCAGACCAGATCAGGGATTTTTCACCTGACATTTTAGGTCAATCTTCTAAAGCTGTGCCAAATCACTTACATGTCCAAATATCTTCTAACCCAGAATTTAAATCACTGTCTCTGGATGTCTAACACAGGACAGTTTAAGAGACCTTAAACTCATTTAGGTCAGCTTTCTGTGGAAAAAAGCAAAGCATTTTGATATTCATGAATTATGTCTAATGTTTCCTGCTTGATGCAGGCATAAAATTAAAGGTCTGTCTTCAGAATTAAAATTAAAGGTCTGTCTGTCTGACTGATATTTCCAGAGCTGCATGTTATATTTTATGGGGCCAACTGACCAGAAGTGAAATCTACCTTGGGCAGATGCTATTGACCCTAATTGGGGCCACTCAGGCAGGAAGAAATGGCCCCAAAACACCACAATAAATCAGGATATTACAAATAATTTATTCACAAGTAAAGCCTCAGGCTCCTGTGGACTACAAACATTCATGTTTCAAGACATAAATGAGAAAAAAATGTGGCTAATAAATTCCCTCCTGTTGAAAAATAAGTTTTTCTGTGTGGCTGAAACAAATCCAGTTGGAAATGACTTACTGAACATGTAGAAAACAAACTCCAAATGCTTCATCTTTATCACACATCACCGGCTGCATAAATGGACCCAAATTCTAACCCTGTTGGGATTAGCAAGTATCCAGTGTCATTAGAGACTATGCATGTTGCTAGAATAAAAATAAATTCAGTAACATTTACCCCACTAGAACCAAAAGGCAATTTAGCCTCAGAATAAAAACCCCAGTGTTCTATGTTTATTCTGACATACTAGAAAAAAATTCTTTTGCCAGTTTCAGCTACATCTGATCCAGCATCGCTTTAACGTAGTGTTGGAAGCATGTGCAGCTTTTTAGAGCAAAGTGTGCTAGTTAAATAGAGTCATGGAAGATTATTCATAACAAAATTACACAGTGAATCTGTTTCAGTAGAAGAGCAAAAAAAAAAACCCAGAAAAACCCTCTTTTTTGTTATATATTAAGCTTAGCTCTCCTCTTCCACTATAGTTTTTCATCATGACACGAGTGTGACTGATTTTAGGAGGAGCAGAAGTTAAAATGCTTGGTCTCAAATGCACCTACACTAACTTACAGTACACAGGGCAAGTGCAGAGCACTCATATTGCAGGAAAGTGGATTAGACCTGTAGATCCCGTAATACTGACTATATCTGGCATGACTCGACTACATTTTCAGTGTAATTTAGGGGTGAGGAGCATGCAAAGTTCCTTCAGTGACGGATCTGCTCTGGTAGAAGAACGACCTAGAATTTTTACATGTAAATGCATGTCGTTATTACCATAAGCTTATGGCTTTTTTGGGGTGCTTCTCTTTAAATTTGCATATCTGTATTTAGGGCTCAGGCACAGTCTCACCCATCTACTTTCCCATTCCTTGCACACAGTGGACACGGTGAGGTTCCCAGCTCTTCCGGAATCATGACTCATATGGAAAAAAGTGTCCTTTTGGGAAGCTCTGCTTTGTTAGGTGTGAGCCAGATTCTTCTGACCATTCCGGCTCAAATATGAGGTCACCTTTGCTGAAAGACTTCAGCTCTCTAATTCTCTGCCAACTCCTCATGAAGGAAGCTCATAGTTTCTCCAGGGAGCCTCAGCCACAGCCTTTGGCTTCTCTCTAATTCCTAGACTTGCAACTTTTGTTTTGTTTAGGGACTCTGCTGACATCCCCTTTCATTACCTTCTTCAGAGCAGTGTTCTTAAAGCTCATCAGTGCCCCAGTCCTTGTCCTCACAGACTGAGTGGATGCAGCTGAGCCCCATCTGAAGACCCTTCTCCCTGCCCTGGGCCTGTCACCTTTGGACTAACTCCACAACACCCATTCTCATCTCATTCAACTATTACAAAACTCTGTGGTCAAATCCTTCATCACGGGTCTGTATTCACCGATGCTCAGGTGATTACTCAAGAATGTTAGCATTTGTGTCTCACAGATTTGGGTGGGAAGCTTGCAGGCTGCCAGCAAAAGTCCTCAAATCCATTTGGCGCATCTTTTTCCTCCTAGAAATCTGTGCTGAACAGTGTATTTAGGAAAATACACAATGAAACAACCACTTTGAATATAAAAGCTGATCTAGGAATTACCACTTGTTTTATTTTAATGAACAACTGATTTTTAAACACGGTGAAAATAGGCATTCCCAGTTTATTTCACATATGTGCAGCCCCAGCATTTGTTGTCCAAGTATCTGTGGGCAAGGGTCAAATATTCTTGAAAATGATCACTTATGTTAAGGTTCTTAATTTTTTCACCTGAATTCTCATTTACTAGCATGCTGGAGGAGCAGGAGCTCTGAGCAACCTGGTCTAGTGGAAGGTGTCCCTGCCCATCCCCACAGGGGATTGGGACTGAATGATCTTTAAGGTCCCTTACAACCCAGGCCATTCCGTGATTCCATTATTCTCTTTGTTAGACACAAATCCTTTCTCTGCTCTTGTGCCATCCAGTGTTTGTGCAAAAAAAAAAAAAAAAAAAAAAAAAAAAAGAAAAAGTTGCTTATGCATACATTTCTCTGTTTCCAGAAAATCCAAATGCTTAAATTAATTCTCACAAATGAGCTGAAGAACATTTATATTGATTTTAATATTAACTTAAAGAGGCCCAAACAAAAACTCCAGTGCTTACTGAGGAATAATTTAAGAGACCACAATTTATAAAACCACTGTCAGAAATATAGAAACATACAGACAAGAACCCCAGCAACCTCACAGTATGATATTTTGATACAATAAGACAGCAGAGAGAGATGGGTCAGATTTTCCATTTCTTGTGCCCATAACTCATAATGATATTTACTTCTTGGCAATGTTGCTTCACTGATATAGCCTGTAGCATATCAACAAGTGTACTTAAAGAAAGAAATCAGGATCAGTTAAGAAATGATTCATGAGCATGAGGAAAGGCTGCATTTGTAACAAACATTCAGCCATCTCTTCATGTTTGCTGTTCTCACCTCCTGCTTACCAAGTAGCTTCTGTTTGAGTTTGCAGCATTCCCTGTGGAAATGAAAGCACTGGTCCAGTTGCCAACCACACCTTTTTATTTTTAAATACATATATTTGTATCAGGTGACTAAGGCTTTTCTTTCCCAGTTAAACAAAATGTTTTCCTACATGATGACTACCCTGTATTTTTGCTTTCCCACTTTAAAGGTTCTGGGAGACAGCAAATTCTTATTTTACTGTGCAGCATAGCAGGTGGAGTCACTTAGAGTGATGATGTAGTGCTGACCTCCCTTTGCTACCTCTCAAAGTATAAGGGTTTCCCTCCACTGGGATTTTAAAGAAAGATAACCACCATGACATAATTATCCCCCTGTAAAAGCAGTGGAGAATAAGCTTGAAGTGTGAATTAATTTCTTACTCATCAGCAGGTGCGTAGAGCCTCTAAACCTTGTTGTGCACAGTTGCTGCTGAACACGTTGCACAAAGGAGCCACAGAAACTCGTACATCCCTCGTGGGGGAGTCTCGACTCCCCGAGCGTTTCCACAATGCCATCAGTGTCAGAGCTGAAGAGGAGGTGTCAGAAAACCAGATTTGAATTTTTTTGTAACCAAACCAGTGAGGGGAGGCACGTCCTAGACCGGGGAAAGAAGTGTGGCTGTGACTTGCTGAGAAGATCAGATCCTTGGAGTATATTAAGCCTATGACACAGTAACACTTTATTTCAGCAGCAGAAAGCACCCTCAAGTTATAATCTAATTAGAGACATTAAGATTCATTTGCATGTTATGGGGCATATTTTAGGGACAAGCTTCTTTGATCTTTACAAAGCAGCCGATAAATGGTTGTCCCTTACCGTATCTAAATCAGGTAACCTGAAGTTAATATGAACTGAGTTTCAGTGTGCCAGAATTTACATAGGGATGATTAACGTTTCAAACGGAACAGAGCAAACATTAAATGCAGGCATGTTATGTGTCCATGACTGGCAGGAGGGTTGGGTTATTGCTGTCCTAGGAGATGAGTCCTAGGTGACTTTATCATCTTTCAGACAGGGTAGACAATACTCTGTTTTATTCAAGTACCCCAAAAATGGGTTATAAAAGGCATCGCATGCTGCATGTAAATACACGAGAGAAAGGGAGATGGAGAGAGATTTTGCTCCCTAATGGAGACTATTTCATTGAAATATGATCGTGATTTTTTATTCAACTCTTTCCCTAGGTTAATATAATCAGGTAATTTTTCTAATCTGTATTCAGGACATTTGAGCCAGTAATAATTTAGGAATGAGAAAAAATATTCAGGTCTCACTTCACCTTTGCAGAGTCTGGAAATTGACTGCAGACTGTCGGCCCTAAACCTTCATGTTTTATCGGGGAACAAGTTACAATCATTCCTCTGGTTTAGTGCCCATGTTTATGTGAGTGAGATTATTAGAGATCATATATAACAGGGCAGCCTGTTTGTGACACTCTCTGAATCCCCAGTGAAAGTAAGAGGGGTGTGTGGAATGCAGCTCTCTCCTCTACAGCTGTATTTAGGAGGGGAGAAATTTCCCTTTTTCTATTTACCTGGCCGAACAGTAGGTTCTTTCCAGTAAGCTCTGCTTCTGTTTTGGCCAGTGCGGTGCTTTTCTTCTTTTCTGTTTCTATGCACCTCTGTTTTCCTCTGTACACTATCAGCAGTCTGGGGTCTCACTCTTGACACCTGGGTTGTTTTCATATAAGTTATTTATTTTAGGACTGTGCTGTCTGCCTGCTTCTGGGGGCATTGGCTGTCACTGCATCTCCAGTACGCCCAACAGGCTTTTCATATATGAGCCTGTTGCTGCAATAACATAGAAACTGTGCTGTGCTGCAGATACAGGTGCTTTGGGGTAAATATGGGCTCTGTCTCATATGGAAAACCCATCCCTAGCTGTCATTCACTGCTGCTCACATTTCGTACTTGCATTCAGAGCACTGGGTGAGACAGTGCAGAATAATGCCAGCATCTTTTCTCTTGCATGTTTACCTTCTTCAAAGAAGATTTAATAGGTTCTTTGTATGTTGAGAAAGGCTCTGTGTATAAGCACATAAGGGACATGGGTAGAGAAACTACAAAAATAGAAAGAAGGGAAAGATTATAGTAGAAAATATAAGTAAAGTAAAATCTGCTCATAGAATTTTCTTCAGCACTGTGTTATCTATTCAGCATCTGAAGCCCAATGTCACTTACAATTGCTCTGTAGGATTATCATGGTTGAGACTTTGATGTTCTGCTGCACCAGTGGCCTTCTCTATTTTTATCCATAAGCAACAAGTCTTTTAAGCCTCCCCAGCTTTTTTGTATTCCTACTGCTATTAATAATGATGGACAAATTATATGGGCCATAACAACTGAAAGGCCAAATGTCTAGATCATGAAGAGGTAAAAACAAGGTCACTGCTGGCCTTATATTTTTGAGGGGGAATCTGCAAATTTAGATTGTGTTGCTTTGAAAAAATTTAGTTATTTATCTCAACTTGTTTCTGAAAACACAATAATAATTAATAATAACACTCTAGAAGTATTGCAAATATTAAGTGCTTTGGGAACTTCAAAGGACCAGCTTTAAGTAAAGGCACAAGACTATTATTAACTATGACAAATACTGACTGTAGCACTAAGTGTGCATTCATACAATCATTCATTAATTTTGTTTGCACCCAGAGAACATACTGGGACAAAGCCGTGGGTCTCTATCCACGTTTTAACCTAAGTTTTAGTCAGATTAGCCCTAGGTAAAAAACCAAGATAAGCTAAATTTTCTAATAATGCTAACTGAATGATCCACGAGATGTTTCTTGGCTGTGCTGGCCTGATCATTACAAAGGTGGCCAGAAAAGGAAAGTAAGTAGTTTTCATTCTTTAATGAAAAGTAAGGAGGGTCTGAAATAACTTTTGTTTTATTTTTCTGCTGTACGTTTTACATCAGAAATTTACATTCATTTTACACTGCCAGACCAGTGAAAAAAAACAAGGTCTTAATAAAAGGTCTGGAACCGAGGGCAAGGGTTTTCAGTTTACATGATACTGAAATATTTTTGCCAGATGAGGTGGTGGTTACCCCATCCCTGGAAACATGCAGGGTCAGGTGGAATGGGGCTCTGAGAACCTGATCGAGTTGAAGTTCCTACTCTTTGCAGGGGGGTTGGACCAGATGACCTTTAAAGGTCCCTTCCAACCCAAACTATTCAATGATAGCCTTGACTATTCCAGACTTTATGCTGTGTAAGTTATCCAAGGGAGCTCAAAATATACCTGACTGTCTGAGCGGCGACTCTCTTTGCAGGTAATGGGTTTCATCAGCCACAGCATTACTGTTGCTGTGTCCTGCGCTGCTTTCCCTCCTAGCTCCCAAAGGAGGAGGTCTGAGGCTGGCCCCTGGAGCACACACTCCTCTCCCCAGCTGGAGTACTTTCCCTGTGGGAGCACTGCCAGTTGGGGTGGGTTAGAGCAGCCCCTGGGCTTCGTGTCATCCGCTTTCCCTTCACTGAACCAACTGCAAAAGCTGCCAGTGTGTGGTTCCATGTGGAGAATAGTGCGTGTGACAAGTGTGGGGGTGATCTTGGGTGATTTGTAATAGTTTGGAAAAGGCTGTCACTCGTGTGGCGTGTTTGTCTTATGAGCACGATAAATATTTCACTCTGAGAGGTCGGTCTAGTTAGCCGAATTACACATCTAGGCAGCAGCAAATTGTTTTTTTTGTCTGAATACAAGAAGGGTCTTTGAGATACTGAGCCAGGCAAATAGGAAAAGGCACACCAGGGGGGGAGCTGCAGCAGGCAGGTGCCATCAGGCTTGTTCCTGGAATGAGTGCTTGGGTCTCTAGAGCGTTATTTCAGTTAAAATAAGTAAAGATTATTCATTATAATAATGTGTTGATCAGTACGTGTGTGCCTGCATCACATTAGACATCCTCCAGTGTTGGCCTGAGTTTTGGGAGCCAAGCAGTGTGGTCCAATTGCACCTGTACAGACAGTCAGGTGGAGCATGGACATGAGCTGGGGCCCGTGCCTTCCATGGCAGGATGATAAAACATAACCTGTATCACTGTGTCCTCTCCCTGAGAACAAAGAAAGGTCCCCTGCTGAGAAAGGAGTGGATTTTCGAGGGGGAAAGGTAAGGGCCTGTACAGAACTTTCAGGATAAGACTGGAAGAACAATGGGATTGTACCTGGGGAAAAGTGCATGGGTGTCCATAGCCTAAGAAAAGGTAGAAGGGAGCAGGGTAGAGCTGCTTGTTACCATGACAATAGGCAACAGAGTGTCTGTGTGAGGAACAAAAAGATTACAAGTCATCCAGGAAAGATTCCCATCAAACCCCTACATTTTCTGCAGCTTAATGAATGGAAATTTAACCTTTTATTTGAAAGATTGTCAACTTGTTGGAATCTTGCTTTCCCATCCCACCAGCAACTAATACATCCTGTAGCAACTACAAATTTTGTGTATTACAACATTTTTCACATCCATCTGAAGGCATGTTAGAATTCAGTGGTAGCTGTAAGAGTGATGTGAATGTGAGGAAGAACTTTTCCAGGAAAAAGAGTCTCTGTGTAGTTCAAAATTTTGCACTACAAAGTGTGTAGTGAATCCTAAATAAATCTATATTTTTAGCCTTGATGCTACAATGTGGCTGGTCCATTAATTCATTATTGCCTCTCACATATGCCACCCTTTGCCTAACTCTGAAATGGTTGTAGAATACTGTCACCCTGAAGAGGTGACATTTTGCCTCCACTTTGCATTGTTATAGTAACAATTCCTGGTTAATAAAATTTAACAGCTTTTTCCACAGGAGCTGTTTTTGTGATCCTTCAGCTACCTCTGTTCTCATGGGGTGAAGAGAATGATATATCCAACACTGGGATGTTCTAAGGCCTCAAACTGTCTGCCAGATGCTTAATGAGAAATGTGAGCTCAGAGTCAAGCAAATGGTAGCAAAACCAGTGTGATGGGTTAAGCTTGATAAAGAGACCAGCTAATTAAAAAAATCTGAAGGGAAAAAATCACTCTCAAAATATAATGTTTTAGTAGGTATTAATGCTCTATACTGTAAATTAATTGCTTATTCTGGTGTAGCAAGTAATTTTAGTTTGTGTGTGTCTCTACATCCAGATCAGTGCATTTTCATCCCTTTATTTGTTTCATAATGTTCATACAGACCTGGTGCAGGACAAACACAAACGAGCAGGTTCATCTGAGTGGCTTTATACAAATACCTAGGACAGCCTGTTTGGAATATTCATGCCGAGCTGTTTGTCATCTTCCCAAATATTCATTTAGGTTTTTTTAGGCTCTTAGAGGAGATATAATCAAATATTTGTGAAGCCTGCATGCAGCACTGCTGCTGGAATTGTGTTTTGGATTCTCTAACATGAGGGCAGAGCTCTGTGGGCTGCTGCTGTGCACTCTCTAACAGGCTCTGCGAAGCCTTCTAATTTGAAACACAGCTGTTATTTCCCCAAAGCCTGACACAGTGAGTGTTCACATCCTGATTTTCATTACTTTCATTTTCTGGGACTGAAAGCCCTTGGACTATGGGCTGCAGAAGTTTTGTTCTAATCAGACTTTTTTTTTTTTTCCCCTTCATTTTTTTGACTTTACTCAGCTACTGTTTACATCAGAAGCAAAAGAAAAGCATAAGGATTGTACTTTCAGTCAGGTCCCTTTTCCATCCATAGCATATCCAAGTCTGGTTACTTTCTTTTCATACATGACATTATTCATAGGACATATTTGTTGATGACTGTTAGGAAGTTTCCTAGTAGTTTTAGAAAGACACTGTTTGGCCTCACTCGCATTGGTTTTTTTTAATCACAGTAGGTATAGATAGCCCATTTCTTGAAGTTTAGACAAGGTTTTACTGTCATAAAAGTTGTAAATATATATTTTATTTCACAGTCCTCTGCTTGAACTGGATACAACAAAAGAATTACAACCTTACAGATTAGTATATATATTCTGTATAAAAACCTATAAAACTCCATGAATTATCATAAGAAAGAAGTAATCATTCTGTTTCTCAAACATAAGAATCTTTAAGTGCCAGTAGGAGGCCTGTAAACTACATCTAAGGGGCAATTTCCACAGTGTAAAAATTGGCAAATGCAAAATTTGCCTAGAGATGCTAATAATTTATGAGTTATGATCCATGTAACATTCTGCAGCTGATTTTTCTGCACTAAAGTAAAGGCAGGTCTTTGTGCAAAAATGGCAGTGATTTTACAAAGCAGAAGTGGGCATTATAAGCATTTTCAAACACTACCCTGTGTCTTGGAAGTTCAAAATGTGTCAGCAGGAAAACCAGCATTGTAGGAAATTCAGGATCCTGACACAGTCAAACACAAAGTGGGATCAGTTAATTTTTGGTTTAAGAACTTAGTGTGCTTTTAAACACTGGAAAATTTCAAGGTCACTGGTGGAGCAGGAGTGTGAAACATGCCACGAAGCATAACTACCCCACAGTGCAGACAATGTCTTTCAGACTTAGGTGTTTAACTTCTTGAATGCCCCTTGAAATCCCTTTTCTGGTGTCTAGAGGAAGGAAACCACAGGGCTCAGGGGGTTTTAGTTCTGTTTCTAATGACATTCAGCAATGTCATCTCTGCTAGAGATCTTTAACACTCAGTTTATCTTATTGCAACAGGGCAATAATGAAACCTGCTTGCAAAATGAATATTTAATTTTAAGATAGCTAAGTCACTTTTATCCAAAGCATTCAAATATGTAAAACACTACTGCTTTGTGAGCTGCACAAATGTGCCCCACTGCTTGGGGAATGGCTGGCGCCTGTTGTAGTGCAACCCTGATTTAATGAGCTGTCCTTATAGTTCAAAATAGAAAATATAAAAAGTAATCAGCTGGGATCCTGATTACCTTTGCCCATGTTATAATAAGACCTTTGTGATAAAACAAAAAGTTCTGAACACTGCTGCCTGCATCATCATCACAAGCCAAGATTAAAATAGATGTTCTGTTATGTTTGGGAAAGTCTGGTGGCCTGATTTTCCAAAGCACTGTGTGTCTGAAAGCAACCTTGGCATTCAAGGTGCAAATGATAGAGAGACAAAAGAACTATTTACTTAGAAGGAGTAGTCAAATTGGAAAAAGTTAGAAAATTGACTTTTACAAAATGAGTTCATGGTCAATAACAACTTTAGCAGAAGGGAGACTAAATTTACTGGCATATATGGAATGAGTGATTTAATCTATCGCTGAATGACTGCCAGTGCTGGGGTGGAATGCAGCAGATGTTTTTCATGGAAACTTTAAACATAATTTTCCGATAGAAAGTGAGGCATAATATTGTCTCTAATAGAAATAGTAGGAAAAACTTTAGTGGCTCCAGTGACTACTGTCTTGCTCCTAGTGAAATCCTCTGCACCCTTTTTTCTCATTTCAACTTCAATCCTTTTTCTGCTGAAGAACCAGTATGCTTAGGAATAAAGTGAAATTATCATAGTAAGCAAAAGGAATTAATTCTGCACAGAAGCAACAGAATTAACTAGTCTGAGGTGAGTAAGCTTGTGTACTAAGCAAAGCCTACATATTTAGACCTTGTTACTCATCTCAGCTGCTACATAGATGGGAGAACAAACTCTTGAAAAAGCTACTCCACGATGGCAGCACCAGATATTAGAGGCAGTTTAGGTAATTATTAAATGAAAATGGTGACCTCTGATGTGGCTGTTCTCATCACTTCTGCAGAGCATGCCTTTGGTATATACACAAGATGGGCTCTGTCCCTGGGGCTGTGCAATGCCAACTCAAATCCTGCAAAATATTCCGTTTTTAACCTAGAAATGCCTATGCTAAGATGCACAATACGAGAATACAAAGGCTCTTGACCCATAAAGGTCTTGTTTTACCTGAAGTTTCCTAGGATTTGACAAGGAAAGAAATATTTTGCACCATGCAAATTTATCGGGAAAACATGTGGGCACAGGGACTCCACAGAAATACTTTCAGGAGTAAGTTTTAAGTTAACATTGATATTGCATGATTGCAAGAACCAGAAGAATGACGAACAACAGTCCGTTAATCCTGTTGATAGTCTTATCAATTTGTTTGGGTAAGTATCTATTCAGGTTTTAAAAGTTAAATACATTCATGAGTTGATATGGATTATCCCAGAGTTCACGCTCTGGAGATTTAAGGGGAGTGTACTTCATTAGTCATAAAGAGAGAGAGAGGAACCATAAGCCAGCCTACAGCCCCCACAGTGTTGTTCGCTGTAGAGCTATTCCAACTCATTTAAAATGGCTCAGTGATGAGGTTTTCATGACTTCCTCTGGGAGATTATTCTACAGAATTGCAAATCTCAGAAATGGGAAGTGTAAATATTCCCTCAGTTAATTTAATTAAGCTCCTCTCCATTCTTGCCCTCTCACCACCTTGTAATTTCTCTCCTTTCTTACTTAGCATATTCCTCTAAAACGCTGTGCTTGAATGGCTGCTAATCTGACTGGGGATAGGGAGTAATCCTTCTTTCTCTGCTTTCCCCATGTTGGATTCACTGCTTGACTGGTGCTTGGAAGGAAGGGAGGAAGTCAGGCAGGGCTTGGGGAGGCCAGAGGAACGTGCACGGAGGGGCTGGCTCAGCCTGCACCACCCACAGAGGGATGTGGTGGAGTTTTGCATGGCTTCTTTCACCATGCTGAGCTCTCCAGTAGTTTGCCTGACTTTATCCCTGTAGCACTCCTTTAAGGAAGCAAAATAACCCCATTTTAAGATAATGGAAGTGGCATAAGCTGTTAAGCAAGTGATAATGTGTCTCCGCCACACCGTGCAGTACCAAGCTGAGATGCTTGAGATGCTTCTATCAGATCAGGTGGGGTGCCCGAAGCAGCATCTGCTGGTGTGCTCTGCACAGAATAATTTGCCCTGTAAAGAAGCTAACTTGGGTCTGTTTCCACTGCACTAAGGAGTGTAGGCATGGTGTTTGTGACAGATGTTAAATGAGCTCAGCTCTTGTTAGGCAGCTAAGAAAGGAAAGACTAAGGGGGTCTGGTGGAGTCCTGGTGAGAAAGCTGCTGACTGGCGTGAAAATCACAAAAGATGATAGTGATGCAGGACCTTTCTTGTCAAAAGCCAGGGATAATGTCACCTTAGCTCTGTAAACTTAGAATAGAAACTGGTGAGTATTAAAGCTAAAATTTACATAGCAATAATGTCTGGTTCTGTTGCTTGGCTACTTATTGGGCTGGTAATTTTCTGCTTTTTTATATTTGATAAGCTACAATCTCCTGCTTTGTAATAACTGAAGTCAGATCACCTCCTTGATCCAGTAGAGCTATTGAAATTTTACTCCACTGAAAGTCAGTCATCATATTTTAGAAGGAATTAGAGCTTACATGCTCTGTCCACATATGAACAGGAAGGAATACAAACTTATAGGAATGCACGAAGGGATTCAACCCTCTCTCTCTCTCTGTGTAGTCAGAGCAGTCAAGATAAGTAGATGTCAAATATCTTTTGTCGTAAATACCTTTCTTCTTTTTAAAATTTTTTTTAAAAATTTTTTTAAATAAATGCTCTTTTGCACTTCCTGACTTCCTGTTTATGGCTAAAATCCAATTCAGAGTACCAGTATATCTGATGGTTTGAACAGGAATGATTTACTTTATTAAAAAAACCAAACCAAATCAGCCAAATGATGAAGGTTGCTATAGGTAAGTCAGCAGAGTTACATCAATGTTAAGCAATTATAAATGAAAGAACCAAACTCTAAGTAGTCTGTAGGATTTGACCTTTAATGCACAGCTATTAAAGCACAGCTGTTTATACTTCAACTCCACTCTTTGTACTTCTCAAATCTCCTCTGATGTCTGTTGCCCCAGTTCCTGTTCCGACTTGGCACTAACGTGTTCAAAACTTAATGTCTGCCCAAAGACCTTCTCTATCCACAAATGCTTTTTTCCCTTTTTGCCCTCTATTTATTAACTTTCTTTTAAATTTACTAGATGTCAGAAGCTTGTCAAACATTCTCCTTTCAGTTCTTTACTACCTTCAGACCTCTTCCCCTCCGTCTTTAAAATCCTACTGTTCTTCTCTGCCTGTCTCCTGCTGGCACTGGTACCTGTGCTCAGTAACTTAGGGGGAGGCAGTTTCTGCTTCTTCAAGTTCAGTAAATGGATCAGCTCAGCATGGAAGATCAGGAGAATAGCATGGAAGTGACACAGAGATGCTTTTAAAATTGCCCAGTAAGAAACGGATGAGTGAACATCTAATGGTGAGGTAAGAGGGTAAGACAGGTGGCAAATCTCTCCTGGATTTGCTTTATTATGTTAAGAATACGTTCCTGTGACATGCAGTGTACAATATTTTCTAATAAATTACATCTCATCTTCAGCATTTTACCCTTCTTACCTTCAAGGCATGTTTTTTTAAATTGGGCTTGTGACCTTTCTGATTCATGAAATATAAAAATAGAAAGCTCTTATGAAATTCTTTTTTTTTTTTTTTTCTTTTTTCTGATAATGTTGAATTTTGTGAGTGTATTATTAGTATAAAGACTTTTCTTTGGGGGTTGCGGGTAGTGTTTACTCTGACATTTAGTGAAGGGGTGTTCTGTTCCCATGACTGCATTTGCTCCAAAATGCTAAGTAATCACAGAAATTAAAAAATATTACAACTGCCAACATTTTAAGTGTATGTTCTTATTTTGGTTTTGCTGTGATGCTCACCCTTTCAGTAAGTGTTTTGATTTTTTTTTTTTTTTTGATGTTTAGGTCATCTTTGAAAAGAATGCAAAGAATGACCTTTACCAAGTTTGTAGGAAATGCCATTTTGCTCTCAAGTGAGGTGAGATTCATGTGGGAAAGGCTGCTGCTCTGCAATCCTGAAAGCAGTCACTTGCTTCTTTCTTCCTCTGCAGGATAAGCAGATGCTTTCTGCAGGCCTAGGAGAAAGTGTGGCAACCCCCTCTCAGTCAAGACTCCTCCTGGGACCCCAGTCAGGCCTTTTCAGAGACATATTGCTCTCTAAAGTACTGGTATCAGACAAAATGCTCTCATGTTCTTACAGAGGTTGCAATATTGACCTCATCAATATTGACCTCATCAACTTCCCTGCACTATGTTTGGAAGGTATAAATCTGAAAGTAAAAATTACAAAAGTTCCCCAGAGGGACCAGATTCATTCTAACCTGATCAAATCTATCCTGTAGAAAAAAGGGGTACAGCCTCAGCAAGACATTGTCTATCCCATATTCTAAACCTTTAGCAGAGAATCTCTATCCAAAATGCTGATAAGATTGAATAGAAATTTCAAAGAAGAAATTGCCATAAGCCTTCTAAAATGTTTGCCAACAGGCTTTCTTTAAAGGAAAAAAAAAGATTAGGTCTTAAAGGTTTTCATCTTAATTTGAACATTTACTGCCAGTGCCATGACGAAAAGCTCAAGTGTTGTTGAAGTGTGGATACAAAATCATGTAACTAGTGTAATATTAGTTACACATCTCTTATCAGCATGGGTGTGAATGGATCATTTGTTTGGCAACAACATATTTCACTCATTTATAGCGATAGAGATATATATAGAGAGCAGTTATTCATAAGGGGATACAGCACTACAAGAATATAGGTTGATTTCTGTGGCAAAGTTTTTTCTAAATTGCCAGATTACTTCCAATACTTTTGTGTTTCCTGTGTTTAGTTAGGAGTTACCAGTGCCAATGTAGTCCCTGATCTTCTGGAGGTTTAACATATGCTTAAATTTTGACAATATGAGAATTCCTGCTAGCTTTGATTGGACTAGTCATTGGGTATAAGCACGTGTAAAAGTCTTAGTGAGAGCTGATGCCAAGTCCTTTGCTGTCTAACTCTTGGCCAGGGAATGACCCCAGGCTGAATGGGAATACTAGGAAATAAAAAAAAAGAAGTACATAGACGCTGTTACTATTCTCCTGAGTCATACAGTCTCTAAAAATATTTTAAAAGCTGTACACTTCAAAATTAAAAAGTGCATTAAAACCTTCAAATTATTTGTTTTAATAGATCATGTGTAAACATACACCTCTAACTTTGTTTTTATATCTTTATTGAAAAGTATTGTTCTTTAAGTGAAAGACATTTTTGTGGTTAACCTTAGAGGAGAATATCTGTTTATCAACTAATAGAAAAACTGTAGTGCTTGATGGCAGCAGGAGCAGCATCATATTTCAGTTTGAACAGCTGCTATTTCCATGGCCAGACCTGGCAATCCTTTTTGAATTTACACACAGAATAGGCCCAGACAAGAAGATGTGATTCAGCAGCGTCCCTAGAAAGACTTTTATGCCCTATACTGCAGCCACACCTATGTGGCTACCTGTGAGTCAGCAGAGCAGAAATTAAATTTTCAATGAGCGCAGTGAATTCAGCAAGCAAATAGAACTCATCATTTTCTGGTAATTCAGCTCCCCATTGTGTCACTGACCTTGGGCAAGTTATTCAGCTTTCCAATGTTTCATCTTCTATGTTAAAAGGATTTAACAAGACCTAATCATCACACAGTATTCTGTAGACCTCAGTGGAAGTGCAGCCACAGAAATGAACGGAGAATTTAGCACGCAGCCCTGCCACAGTATTCGGGGTTTCTCAGATGACTTTTGACCAAAATGAAATATAAATTATGCAAGGACCTGCTAACATTTAATTAAGTGAAGCCTCTTGCTATTTTGAGGGCAATTTCTTAACAAGCAGAATTAGCAGAAATATTCTGCTGGTGGAAGCCAATAGCTTCTCCAGGAAGAGCTGGTCTCTTTCCATCCCTATAAGGCTGTAAGCGCTCTCTGTGTTTTATGAATCATTTATGTCCTGATTTCTCATATTTTGGGTGCAATTTTCCCTTTGCTCAGTGCTGAAGAAGCCGTGCATCTAACAGGGTAAGATGACGGCTGTTATTTTTTGTACACCCATGAGCTGAATTGCTTAGTAGTTTAAGCCACTTTGCAACTGTACAAACACACTGTGAGGAGTAGGAATGCACTTATGTCCCCAAGGACCTAATCTGGCTTGCAAAACTTCCACTAGTGGTACAGATGTGCAAAAAGGAAAAATCCATCTTCACTCTCTGTTTGCATTTGCAGAATGTGGATTTAGCTAGAAAATACTATATTAACATTTATACATCGATTTGTATTCATGTTCTCAAACCATTTTATTTACATTGAGTGGTAAGAATCATATCAGTTTATATTTCATATTTGGACACTGAGCCAAAAAATGACAAAGTGTTTCCTTCAAAACCATCCAGCAAGGAGAGAAATATGCCTGTTCCACTAGACCGTGTTTGTATATACCTTCTTATTTAGGAACAGCTGCGACTATTAGAATCTATTATTTATATTTCCACTAAGCTTATTTTTTCCCCTTGCAGTAGACACTCTACAAAGGAGAATTGTTGTCATTTTTCTGCAGGTACTGTGATTCACTGGGGCATTATGGACGGTGATGAAGCAGCACTGCAGATCCCTGTTCAGCAAGGATCTTTGTAAAGCCGTTCCAAATGTGTTACTTAAAACCAATGTAGCACTTAAAGAAAGAATTAGATGTGTGTGGGCTGTGGACTTTCAGTAGTGAAGTAACTCAGAAAAAGTTGGTTCTGCCTGCATCACTGACCCCACACCATCAAGCATTTTCAAGCAGTGTCAGTGTTTATCCTCACTGCCAGCAGTTCCATTTACATGCATGTGCTGTACTAACAACACACACACTGAGGGCTGCTTACAGCCAAGAGGGAGAATTTGTCACCTGTCCACAGCAGTGGCCTGAGGTTTACACTGGTTACAAGCAAATTTCAAAAAGCCCAGAGGATTGGCTTCAGGCCCAGAATTTCAAACCATCAGAGTTTGGCACCTCACTAAAGGAAACAGTAATAAAATGCCAGAAATGATCACTGGCAAGCTACAGAGCTGTCTAGCACAGAAGAGGTGTGTGTAAGGCACTAGTGCTGCCTGCCCTGTGCTCAGTGGTGGAGCTGTGCTTTAGGAGGTTGTGGCTCCGCAGAGATGGTAAAACAGGTTGTGTGAAGAGTAAGTGCATAAACTAACTAGCACTGACTGAAGACGCAGACATCTGCTCCCAATTTGCATGGAGTTGCTAATTTTTAAAGGACGAATTAGCATAGATCTAATTTTAACTAGGGAGTTGTAATCGATATTTTCAGAAAACGTGGTGGTCACTGCAGGCATTGGAGAGCAATATCCAAGTTCCAGTCCTGCACTGGGCACCTGGAGAAACAAACGCCTTTGGCCAGCAGGAGTAGGTGAGACACAGGAACCATCACTCATTTTATTCAGCAGGAAAAACTTTGAAACCCAGCCCCCCCCCTTTCCTCCCTCTCTCAGAAAACCACTTGATTTGCTCTTGGAGAATGCAGCATCCTGGTTTTTCCCCTGAGCAGCAACAGATGGATTTCAAAGCAATCTCTACTATTACAACAGTAGTTCAGCCCCTCAGTTGTTTCTTCTCCTTCAGAAAACCAGTAGCTGATTTAGTCCAAGGCAGTTTCTCCTTCATGGTCTTTTACAGCTCTACAATGGATATCCTGTTTCCTGAACTCCTCAGCTTTACCTTCCAGTTTTCCCAGCCTCGGGAAATCTCACTGTAGCCACCTCCCAGCCACCTTAGAGCATCCATCACACACTGAGGGCTGGGGAACTGCTTCTCTGGTCTCCAGTGGCTCTAGGAGTAGGTTTGGAACAGAGAGCTTCCTTGTGGTGCTGAAACATGAAAAACCAGCAGTGTAGTGCATTATCCACCCCTAACAAACACTTGGAATACCTTCCTCAGGCTCTGGCAACGTGCCTCTAGCTTGTCATGCCAGTAAGATGTTGTTAAAGTGAATTGGAATTGAAACACTAACTCAGTTCCCAGAGGGGATGGTTTAGTGTTTTAAGCATCATGTTTAAAATACCCAAATGCTTTCAGTCTTGTGAGATCCACTGAGCCTTTCACTATTCTAGAATACAGATAGTGAATCTCTTACAATTTACCACCAGGTTTTGCACCTTGTAGTAATTTTGGGGTAGAGATGTCTCCTGTTTAGCTATATACAAAAGGAACTTTAAAAATTACAGTCATCAGTTTCTCTGGTCACCTCTACATTGTTTAGTGGATCACACACGCAGTGATAGTCACTTTTTAGTGGCATAGATTAGCAAACTGAACCTTGGTCACTCCAGACACAGCTTCAGTTTTCCACCAGCTACATATCCTCTGACAGCTCTTTATGTTGGTTGAGCTTGTCCCTATCAGAAATTGCTTTAAAGTGGTTAGGCAGGCTGTGTATATAATTTTTAAAGTAATTTGCAATTCTTTGGAATGAAAACTGCAATATAATGTAATATCATGAGCCAGACACTCAGCCTGCTTCTATTAACCCAAGACCTGTTCAAGATGAGGATGTGGTAGGTTAAATATACTCCTATGACATCCTCTTACATGCTCTTCAAAATGGACTTTTCATAAGTTCATGATAATTGAATTCATCCTGGTTTCCAGGATTTTTTTTGTTTGTGAAGTTTTGCATTCCAAATCCTCAGTCAACGTAGTGGAGCAGCCCCTTCCCCCACAGATGACTCTCTTAATCCTGTGGGATAAGCAAGGATGGTACTTCCAAAAGGACACTAGATTCTCATATCTGCCTGACATCAGACAGATTCCAGGCTCTATTCCCATGCCACAATATCTCCATTCATCACACTCTTGTTTGGCTATAAGGGAATAAAGACAGCTCAGAAGTCCTGATGGGAGGAAATGTGTGACTTAAGTTTTGATTTAATGGCCAGATTGTGACTTTTTTGATAAGGAACATGGGAAGGAAAATTTTTAGAGCTGCCCTTAAGTCCTCATAGAGAGAGGCCAAGGCCAGAGCTGTGTCACAGGCTCTGAACATGCAGGGCCTCCTTCTCTGCCTGCCAGGTATCCTGGAGACTTGCTGGAAGGCAGAACACCTACTGTATCTTCCCACCTTCTGGCAATGCTCTTTCTTTAGAGCTGTGTGAGTTAGCTGAGGGTGTTTTTCCTCGATGTATTGCTGACATGGCATCTCTTCTCTGGTGTAGTCTAGTTACCAAGACTTGCTCTACTCTTTCCACGGTTTCTCCCTGGAGGATGAATCATAGATCTCAGGGGCTGACGGGGAGGAGGAGGAAGAGCTGCAGAGAGATATCTGATATTCTGGCAGAACAGCAACAACGGTTCTCGTGGGGATCTCTGTGTACTGAACTTGGACAAAATATCTGTATTTCATTTTTAAACAAACAAACAAAAAAATAACCTCCAAACCAAACAAAAGAGAACACCAGCAACAGAAAATGCAGTTTTGCAATTTGGTTTTGCTTTCACCTCTTACCTTTACCTACAGTTTCCCCTTTCTCTTCATAATCCTAAATATGATGACCTCCTTTTTTGTATTTTCTTCTTATAAGGTATTATCTGCAATCTATAGATAGAAATTGATAATGTCAAAATCTAGCCAGACTGGTGTAATCCACTACATAGCACTGCTATAGGAATGTCAGCTGTGTTTTTTTGGGAGCAGACTGGAATTTTCTGTAAGTGTTTATTCTCAAAAGAGTAAAATTCATCTTCTGTTGTATTTGCTATGTTTTCTTTTCCTCCAACTTTTCACATTATGCCCATATGTGTAGAAAGCAGGATTTTTTTTTTCTTCTGTATATCTTCGGCACATCAGTTAGGTGAACAACAGAATAATAATTCTCAGTATCTTGATTTTAATGTATGTGTGTTTTTTACAAAGCAACTTAAATGGCTACTTAAGCTTCCATGACATCTGGATTTTGTGATTGGCAATGTTTTTATCTTTGTCTGCCTGGCTTCACAGCAGAGTGACAATGAAAATGCATTTAAACAAAAAGAATGAAGAAAAAAATCCGATTTAAATGTCTTGTGGTGTTGTTGTCAGACAAACAAGCATGGTAGTTATACAACAGCTTCAGAGTACACTGAATGAATCTTCTGAAACCAAAGCTCCAAAGACTATGGGATTATTTTTAGAATGCCTGCCAAGACCCCGAAATATGATAATTAATGAACTTTAGCATATATGACAAACTTCCTAATTGAAGTGGAAGGGGTGCAGGGAGCATTAATGAAATGAAACTGAGTTTTTGAAGTATCAGTTTTGAACCCTTCAATTTTGCCTTTCATTACTAATTTTAGGGGATAGCCTTGAGAAGTTCAGTGACATTCATGGTAAAGTCAGAGGTGTGGAGAACCGTGGAGAGACAAAATGTCCCCTGGAGAGAGTTTTCAGTGAAGTCACCAATCTTGCAAGTCTTCTCTATGATTTTGCAGACTCAGGCCCTAGAAAAAAGTGGTGGTAAAAAGCATGAGGAGATGAAACAGCTTGGGTGTACTTCATACACAGAGTAGGCAGGAATGGGATACAGCTGTTCTGATGCCTGAGCCCAAGGCACAGCTCTTCAGGCCTTACTGACTCTTACCCTTCAGCATTCCCATTCATATTTACAATGGAAATGTGATTGCAACAGTGATTAAAACCAAGTTATTTTGGGCAAGTTAGAAAAAGACTAATCCCAGAAATAAATGATAAAGAGGAGTTCTTGAATGAGTGTGGCTGGGATCCTTTCCCTTTCCCTTTCCCTTTCCCTTTCTTTTTCCTCCCACTATTGATAAGACAAAAGAAATTAGTCACCTTCTACAAACCTTTCTTTGTCTGCTCAAATTGTTGCTTATACTTATTTTGCACACCCATGGACTACCTAGATAAAAATTGTGCCACTGAAGCAAATAACCAGTGGTTTTGGATTTTCTCGTGTGTGCAGAGTGCTCCAGGAGGATGATGAAGGAGGGCCCAGTGATGCTGTGGGTTCTCCATCCTTTGAGACCTGCACAATTTCACTGTTCCCTTACTCACTTTCAAAGCTGACCCTGCTTTGAGTGGGAGGTGAGAGCAGAGGACTTCTGGAGGTACCCTCCAACATGTGCTGTCCAGTGCTTTTCCTCTGTGGAAGGGGCTGCTGTGTTCATCCTGGCTCTGCATTCAGTTCCTCCTGAGGGAAATTGAATCTCTCACACAGCATTTCATATTAATGGGAGCAGAACTCGCTGTGCATTTATGTTTGAGTCAGGAAACTGAAAAGTAAGTTTGAAAAAAAAAATTCACAGTTTCAGCTTCCCTTTTCCCTTTTACCTATTTGCTTAAATAAAACCTGAAGAAAAAAAATGACCTTTACTGCTGTTTTTCATTTGCTTTCAATTAGAAAATGCAATCCTTCTGGCCTGTAAAATTTGCTAATATTTAAAAGGATTCTAGACATAGTCCCTTAACTGGAGAAAAAATATTACAGATTTTAAACTAGTCTGGAGGAAAAAAAATTCTTTTCTAGTACCTCATAGAATTTTAGAAATCCTTAAGACCAGAAGGATGATTTCTCTCATAATCGTTGTGCATATTAAAGGTGAGAAAAATGCAAATATTTTGTTGTATGTTCTCCTAACTGATCCAGGCTGAAACTTAAAAATGCTACTTCTCTCTGAGAATATATACTTGAATTCATATATTATATATATTCTCTGAGAATATACTTGAAATTATAACTTTTTTCTTATCAAGAGTGAAGATTTTCAGGTCTATTCAGATTATCTTAGAGAATCAGAAAACACGGGAGTGAAAAGAAAACCAAAACCGCAGTGTTGCACTAGTAGTCATGTTCCTCGACGAAGAAGCAAACGCTGCTATTAAGAAAAAGTTGAAAAGAAAGGCAGAAAAGAAGGCCAGTTCTTTGTCATTCTTTGCCTGCCGTCACATCTTCTCCAGCGAGAGGCTTGAATCCTCAACGAGGACGCAATTACCAGTGGCATTTGTGCTCTTCCAGTGCCTGGAGGTCTCAGCCAGGGACGGGGCCCTATTGTGTACGCGCTGTACAAACACATTGAAGAGCTCTTTGTCAAACTCCTCTAAAGCAATAGCTAAGCAGAATCTGAGAAACAACTGAAGAGCAGGCGAGGGGTGGTGCGCGGTTGGAGGGAGGTGATTATGATCACAGCTGAAGCAGCAGTCACTGCAGCCGCAGACTAATCATTGCTGAAGGGCTTTTTGGCATTTAATCTGTGCAGCCAATGCTGGCTTATGTAGCCGCCAGCGCTGCAGTAAGTGAGCATCTTTAATATGTTTATCTTCGCTCTCCCTCCCTGGGATAGGAAAGCATTAGCCTCGTTTAATGCAGAGTTCGCATACTCCGCTCAGCTGGGGCACTCTGTCCTTGCAGGAGCACCCCGGGCACATTCCCTTCTTCTTCCCTCTCTCCCGGCCACGCTGGGGCTGGCCCGAGTTCCCAGCAGCACGACCCCAGATCCTGACACGTTTCAAGCCCTGATCTCCCCGGCCCAGCAGCACCTTTCCCGCAGGGTGAGGAGGAGACTCACTGGGGAGCCCCAGCAGCTGAACCCAGGACAGCTCAGCTGGGGTAACCCCCTCTCTTCGCACACTGCCGCAGTCATGGGGTATTTAGAGAGCAAAGGCCATGGTAAAACATTTTGACTACCTACATCTCCCCCTTCCCTTGTTCTATCTCAGACTGCATTTGAGAAAATTAAGTATATACATACTTTCATACCAACAGCTCCAGGTTTTGAGCTTTTTCATGGTTTTTGGGGGTTGTTCAGCGGTTTGTCTTGGGGTTTTTTGTGTCCGTTCTTTTTAAATAACTGGTAAAAACACTACTTGATAGGGTACTTGATAAACCAAGCCCAAATTGCAAGAAAACAGGTAAAACACGAACCCAGCACCTCCTCAAGGTCTCCAGTGATTTCCAGTGCTCGCTGTTTTGAAACACAGCCCTGGGAAAATATTGTGAAAATCTACTAGATAGGGACTCATCTGCTGAAATACTCTTCAGTTTAATTTTGCCTGCCTCCTTTCAATTTTAATAACTGATTATCTTCCTAAATATACAATGCAGATTAATTGACTCTATGTTTTAGCTACAAAAACCAGAGGCGTAATCAATACCCTTTATCCAATTTATTAGGCATGCATGACATTTAGGTAATTAGGAAGCAAAACATAAGGATCAAAAGAGCAGAACAGTATATTATTAACAGTGAAAGGGACTCTGTTTTCTTTCCCAAGTGAAGTAGTATTAAAATAGCTTAAAAGATGTAAAAATAGAAAGTTTGGCAGATGCATTTTGCCCTTTGTGCACTTTGGAATCCCTTTGCTTTTGAGGCCTTAAAAAATTTGCTATTATAATTTAAGGCTCTTATTCCACACTGAATAGGAAAACAAACACCAAAACAATTTGGAAAACTTTATGCTAATAAATAAGACAAAGAATTCTTGCTTCTTCTGTTTTCAGCCAAACTGAAAGTCCTGCTGTACGCATTTGGATATTTTTGCCTTTTCCTCAAGCTCCTAGTTGTCCACTTCAAACTATTATAACATCCATTTTACACATGGAACATCTTCTACTGCCATTGGTTCCTAATGGATGTTTTTTCCATCATCCATTGCTAGCATTTGCCACAAACAAGTGCAACATCCCCAGCTGCCGCTGCTGCAGGTGAGCTGATTGCTGCATTGCTCTGCCAGCTCCTTGTACTGAAAAGTAAAGTACCACTAAGTGACAAAATAAAAAAACTGTGCCCCTTAGCTGGGCCTCCTTGTTTTTTCCCATCTTGTGTTCCCATGGCCCTTTCCCTCGTAGCCCACTGTACAGTGAGCTATTGTGTGCCAAATAGAGCAGTCTGGTTATGTAAACCCACGTGTGGCTGTCACCAGCTTTGTCATTGGCATGTAGCCCCTCCGTGGCTTTTAATTAGGGTTAATGCAAACCTAGTGAGCTCTTGCTTCCCGGGAAAACCAGAGATTTCATCCAGTTGTTCATGTCCAACACTTCAGCTGGTGACACCGACCCTCAGCAAACAGCTCTGGGGAGCCGCTGCTGCTCCCGGTGGTCATGCGAGTTCCACATTGGCTGGATTCCTATGATATAACAAAATACAGTGAAAATAACCAGTATTTCACTGGAGAAGCATCAAACTACAGTTTGGTTTCACTTTCTACACTCTGTTTGACAAATTGGGAGTTTTGTTTGGACTTGCTCAAAGCCAGAGCAGTAAAGAACACCTCTGCTTGTTGCTCCAGCTTCTGCCTGCCAGAGAGGAAATATCCCTAACACCCAGCGTTTGTGTGTGCCAGCCCGCACGCTGGCCCTGAGCATTTTGGCAGAGATACTACCATGTCTGTCATATTTCTGCAAACACAGAGCCTTCAAAAGTCTCTGCATATTTGGCTTTATTCGGATCTGCTTCCCTCATGGAGGTGGGGTAACCTGGGTTTGCCTATTTCACCTCATTGCACTTTGCACTCAAAATACGAGGTAAAGGTAGTAGGTCAGAGTAACTCCTCCCTCACAACCATGCAAACACACACATTTGCATTTATTGAGCAAGGTTTAATGCCAGGATATCATCCAGACTACTAAAAGCAGGTAAACAAGCAGAGCAAATAGAAGTGCAGCCCTAGGTTGGCTTGATAGCCTGTTACCTTTCTAATTCCCTGTGTCTGTTAGCCAGAATAACTGAGGGGCTCGGCAGCCTTTAAAACTGGAGGTTTAGGATCTCTGCTAACCCTACCCAGAGACTGTCTAATCTGAAAGGCTTTCTTCCTGCTGGAATATCTTTGGAGTTTGAATTTCTGCTGTAAATACGGCTATTTCTGACAGCTCCCTGGAGGAGGCTTAGCAGCCCTCTGGGTACTGAGCAGTGATTTCCTCTCTGCCGTAATCATTTGGGCAGATGAGGGCTGTTACTGAGGAGCCTGGGAGTGTGGGAGCTCCTTTCTTTTTTAGCTTGCTGAACCCAAGGCTGCTCCCTGTCCCCACCTGGGCAGGGCCTTTTATCTGGTGTGTTGGCACATGCAGGGGAAGAAGCAGCCTGGGCACTGGTGACACAGCAAGGACTGGGACTGCGGCTCTGCTGCAATTTCTTTACAAAGCAAACATGTGACATGAGGCATCCTTGTGACAGGCTGAAGCCTGGAATGAGCTTCAGGGGTGCACAGCCCTGTATAATTTAAAACCTTTAACGTTTTGAAAGTCCCTGTTCTGCTTCTCCAAGTAGGTTGGTGGGGTTTTTTTTATTGTTTTTTTACTTCTGCCACGTTGCCACGGGTGGTCAAATGTAACTGTGTAACTACTCACTCATTTCTGTCAGGTTATGCTTTAATGTCTCCTTTTTTCAGTGTTATTCTGAAAGTAAAATGTTACCTACTTGTTCAGAATAAAAAAATCCCCAAGATTTGCAGGTGAATGACAGATGGATTGACTTTCAAATTCTTGACTTAGAAGTGCAAATGACTTTTAATTAAGTTTAAAGACATTTTTCGTCTTCTGTTTTTCATTCACTCTTTCCAGAATCAAGCAGTTGCCCGTGTGATGTCCCCTGTCATTTTTTGTTTCTGCTGTTTACAAGGCTACATCTTTGAGGGCTGGCTGTATTGCAAATGTGTTAGGCATTACAGAGAGCAAAAAATGGTCTGGTGATCATGTTTTGTAGAGTTTAGAGTAAATCCTAGTTGCTGTAGTTAACCTCCAGAAGCAAAAAATCTGATTGGTTTACTAGTCATATTGAAATCTCCCTGTACAGTAACTTTGCAGATGCAAGTCACTCGATAAAACACAAGGTTATGGATCTTTCAATGCAGGGCCTTCTCTGATCACGTCATGTACAGCGGTCAGATTTTAGGAGTACCAAGGCACTTCATCCAACAAAACATTAATATTAGGGATGGGCAGAATTGTGACAATTCATCATTAAAAAAAAAAAAAAAAAAAAAAATTAATCACAGTAAGTATTCCAGCCCGTGAATCACAACCAAGTCTTTCTTTTCCCCTCAAAGCCTCAAATGCAAGATGGAGGTAATAATGGTAACTGATTTACCAACATGAGGTACTGGTGGCTCTTACACAATTTTTAAACACCTGTCCAAATGTAGGAAAAAGTCCCATCATTAAAACTTCTTTTGCTTTCAAGTTGAAGATTCTGTCATTTTTTGTGCCCAGAAAACAAGTGCTGTTTCAGGCTGATGGCACTTGGTGCTAAATCATTCTTTTGGCCCTCTGAAATAGTGAATTTTCCTCCACAGAAAGTAATAGACTGTGTCAACATAACAAGCCTAACCAGTCTGGGCAACCTGCCTATTGATGTAACTCTATTGCTAGTCAATGAAGGCTAAACTTGTTTGTGAAACACTGCAGTTTATGCTCCTAGAGCACTGCTGGACTGTAATTCAGGTACTTATCCTCAGACAAATACAGAATTAAAAAATAGTCCAGTTTTATTTTGTGTCAAAGAAAAACCCATTTTGCTACTTAGTCACTGGAACCATGCACTTTCCTGCTCAGCTTGACAGCAACAATAAGTGGTTTTCTAAGACATATAGAAAATTCAATTAATTTTGTTATAAGTATTCATACAATTTACTCCTGTTCTCTCTGGATTTTGCAATAGATGACTCTGAGTTGTCAGCAAAACAAAATGTTCAGGCATGTCATAACAAGACTTTTTTGTTATCTAAGAGGCACCACGCTCTTAGCTATCTCTTTCATTCAGGTATTTTATCAAGACTGAATATTTATAAGCTCTCGTATAGCTCAGCAAAAAGAAAAAGTGAAAAGGTACCAGTCATTTTATCTCAATTTAACCTTAATTACACGACGACCCTTTCTAATGGTTATTTCCTAAGACAGGTTGCTGCTTAACATGTACCAGACACTGGGGATGGAACATTACTGGTATCCATAAAAATGTTTACTCATTTTTCACAGCCACAATGTCTTTTCCCCATAGCTGTCATACAGGAATTTTTGCTATGTGTAGACGTTTTGGAGGATGGTGTTGATAATGACACTGAGAATTAGATTGGGCTGTGGTCTGCTAATGATTGGTCTTCCAGTTTTCAAACACTGTTTGCAGTTTCTCTTTTAAATACATGGCTCAAACATTCTTGTACAGGTGGGTGTTAAGATGCTGGATCCCAATTTCAAAAATAGAAATGCAGAACAAGATAAGCCTGTTGTACAATCTAGGTGCTGCCAGGGGCACACTGAGGTTTAAATTTGAGCTGCTTGTAGCTATCATGATTTTTTTTCCATTTATTTGCTGTATTTTCTTTGGTTTTAAGAGTGTGTGGGTATGTAGATAACAGTGATTTTGAGCTCAGATTTGCTTTAGTTTCTTAACAGTTTGGGAAATACACCCTGAGACTTCAGGTAGAAATCTTACTCTCCCTTATTTTTGGTTTCTATTAAACTAAAGCAAATAGGATTTTCAGCTACTCCAAAACATCCCTTTGTTTGAAGATGTGTTGCACACCAACTTTAACAGTTACATCTGATGCTGTATGTGGATGGTACCAAATTACTGAAACTGAAGAGTCTCTCCCGATTTTTTTGATGGCCTATTCTTGTTAGCTGGTGATTTTACAAAAACAAAAGTGTCCTGTCCCTTTTTGGAATGGAGAGAAAAAAACCACCCCAAACCCCAAACCAACAACAACAACGACAACAAGCCCTCCATAACCAAACGAAACAAAACACCACAAAAAAACCCAAACCAAATTCCAAGTTGAAATGAAAGGAAATGAGAGGAAAGTTTGGATTTCTGAATGCACTCAGGACAGGACTCTAATCTGGTTTTGTGATGGTAGATTGGCTTTGACTGTAGTTTTTAGTCATTCAGAATATCTTTGGTTCACAGAAAGTGGGTGGTACTTGGTCAGCAAAGAAGAAAGCTGGTGTTCAAGCTTTGTAGCAGCTTGTTTGCTTTTGCATATGCTTGTAACTTGTTTTTCTAATAAGTAAATTTCATTGGTTTTTTGGTTTTGCTTAAAGGAGCACAGTTGGAAAATCCCCTAATTTTATGGAGCAGGTTCTCAGTTTTATGGGACCCTGTAGGAGTATCCTGAATGATCTCTGTCTTTCTGAGTCAAATGGAAGAGCCAGAAGAATTGGTTACATACCAACCAATAACTCCCACACACCCCTCCACCCCCAGTCTGTATTCTCCAGAATTGTGCAGAATTATCTCCTTTCATTTACAAATGATTAGCAAGTCAGTGTCCCCAGATGGTGCCTGTGGGTACACGTGCTGAGCAATTTAATTTGCATATGTGATTCTTACACTCCAGAGAAAGGTTCTGCTTCTTTTTATAAGATTGCTTTTTTGGAGTTTCTGCCTGCTTTTCTTTCCTTCCTATAGTTTTATTTCCTTCTAATTACAAAAATACACTTTCTTCTGGATGGGAGGGATACTTGGCAGGTCAGGTCGGTAAGGCAAGTGTGTTGAGTGGGGAAATCATAGTGTGAGGGTAGTGTAGAGCACAGCAAAGTCTCTCTTTTTAAAGGAAAGGTGTTAGGTCAGCCCTAGAGCTGCTTTGACAGCCATTGAAGGCTCCTGAGCTGGGTGCTGTGGCTGTGCAGTGGTGGCTGGGTGGCCCTGGTGCAGAGTCTCTGCTCGTTTTGGGGGTGACAGGAGCAATAAGCAGGTCAAGACCTTGGAGCACTGGTGTGAAACCACTTTGCCCACTTAGCACTCCAGTCTTGTGTGATCGTGGCACAGGAGGAACAGACCCTCCATCTAACTCTGTTTTTCTGGATGTTATCAGAAGATCTGCCAACTTGCAGAGAAACTAAACAGTTTCCTTTTCATATATGCTTGTGCAGGGTGAAGAATTTCTCCCTAATATGAAATGATTGAAATTAATTTAGTCATCTTTGCCTTCTCTTGAAATAACAATTTCTGTAACCTATTCATTGAACAAAAAAAAAAAAAAAAAAACAGCCCTTGGTGACTCATGTTGATTGTACTGTGAGGTTTTCAGCAGATAATTATATTTAAATATGTGGGTTTAAGACTAAATAATTGAAACAAATTAATGCAAACTAATAGAGTTATTTCTAGACGGAAGTAATTGCTTGAGGGAAGTACTGTGGCAGTTGTTTCTTTGATTGTTTCTACTGTTTGCTTGGGAACATATTTTAAAATGTGGCACTAAGCAAAACTAATTGGGAGAAAAAAGGTGTGAAATTAAGACTGAATTTATTTTTTGGAATTCCAATACAGTCTTCAAGAGACTTACTTTAGTCCAAAGGAAGAATCAGGGCTTTTGTCTTCACATCAAAGCAACTTTTGAACCTGATATTTCACTTTGCAAAGGAGTTTTTGATATACCATGTGGGATTACAAATAGCAAAGATGAAAAGCTGTGCATCTAAGCCTCTATAATTGCTACCTATGAACTGATTGTATTCTGGAGCTGAAATGGTTTGGACAGTGACCATGTTAAACTTCTCCCCTTGGATTAGTTCAAAGAAAAAGATATGAAACATGAGCCAGTTACTGAGGAGTGATTAGGGCCATGCAGGGCAGGGTCTGTGTAAGATGTGTTCAGTGCCACCTCAAGACAGCAATTCTGCTCTTTGCACCAGAGCTTTATGACAGTCCAATAGCATTTGAAAATGAAGCAGAATAAATGTAATAAAGAAGAAAAGAAGTGGGCTCTCCTTCTTGTTCTAAAGCATAGCAGCAAGTGGTAGGAATCACTCTGCCTTGTTTCAGCTGCCAGCAGAAATAGAATTGTTCAAAAAATGGAGAAAATTTTCCATGTACAGTTAATTTTATTTTTAATATTTGTTGATTTTTTGTCCTTCATGTATACCTAAAGATGCCCTAGACAACAGCTAAGAAACTAACAAATGCTCATGCCTTTTAGATTTGAAAAATGAGAACAGTATGTGTAAGGTTTTGATTTCACCCCTAGAAGCTCACACATTTTAAGTTGTTCACACTAATGATCTTTTCACAATGTCTCTGCTTGAGTTTAAGCTGTAGATGGAAAGAGTTTGGTGAACCAACTAAGAAAACTTATGATGATGTAACTGAAAACAAAGTGAAGCTGAAAAGAAAAAAAACCCAGAAGCCACTGGAAGTAAGTGTGAGATGAGATAGACTAGCAAATCTTTTTGTCATACAATGAACTTGTAAATACAACACTCTGTGGCCACACTGGAAGGACAAATAAAAAAATCACTAATAATTGTTAAAAGCAAAACAAAAGCTTGCAGAATTAATGGAATTATGCCTGGAGTTAGGTGAAATCAAAGGTTTAGGCAATCTAGGCTAACTAACACTGAAGAGTCAGGGGTTTAATGTCAGACAGTCACTATGTGTTAGTTCCAGCACATCTGCTTCAAGAGATGCATCAGAAAAGGAGTGAAGACTTAAAGTTCCTTCTGCAAAGAGTAAAGAAAGCTCACTTTTCCCCCCTCCCAAAAGCTTTGTAAATTTCTAAAGCTCCAAAGGCCATTACAATCATTAACTCTCCCAAGATTCAATGGAGGCTGCCAGTATGACACAAAGTGTATGGAAAAATTGTGCCATGAACTTACAGGCTAAACTGTGGAATGGTTTGAACTTGTGACACTGCCTGGGTCTGTACTCATACAGTCAAAGTGCTTGTGGGAGGCTTGCCTTGAAATCTGCCTTTTGCAGGACTCAGGAATCTTATCTGTCTTTGTGGCAGGTGCCATTAGGGCTCTTTTACAAAGAGGAAGCAGAGTTCAGAGGGTAGGTGGGACAGCTTGAGGTCCCAAACCCTTTCACACTGCATGTGACTGCTTTATGTTTTGGGCATTGCTGAAGAGTCCTCCATATGCCAAGGCTTTCCCTAAAAATTATAGGGAATCCTCTCCAGAGCTGGCCCTGGGAGTACTTTAGAGCTCATCTCCTGTAGGCAGGTACCAATTTTGGCTTTGATAGCATTTCTGTCTGAATGCATTTCTGGAGCATTAACCACAGCAATGCAGATGTATCCATAAGGCTGGGTTTTCAGAGGGAGTGAGCAAGAAATGTGTCAGAAACACCCAAAAAAATGGAGCAAAAATACATGCTCCTGTCTGAACTGCTAGAAGACAGCAAAGACAGAAAATAGAAAGCTCTGGTTTGGCACAGTTCTTAAAAACTGTGCTAATACAAAATACATCTAATAATTCTGAATAAATGGAAGGCCAACAGCTTTTTAAAATTTTGATTGCACCAAAGAGGTTTTCTGCTTTGCTGCCATTAGCAGTGAACAGGTATGTAAATGAACAAGCAAAAACTTTAATAAAGAGAAAGAAAAGCATTCTGTTCTACTTGGAATAAAGACTCATAATATTTTGTATTCCTCACTTTTTTTTTTTTTGCTCATGTTGCTTATGGATATATAATTAACCTGACAGGATGGTTTTTTTATATATTTCTTTGAATAATAAGTCTTCTCAAATGTGAGCCATGAGACTGAGATGGATTTTTCCTGCAGAAAAGCACAAACCTGATAGTTCTACTGTTGTATTGTAAAATACTACAGGATTAACTAGGTTTATTATTCACTAGTTAAACTTTGGAGAGTAAGAAGGTATGGCAACTCCTGGAAAATCTTCAAGCAGGAAATCTTGCCCCTATCTGAATAGCATGAGTAGTCAAAAGGAGAGGAGATTTTTGTTGTGGATGAAATTGAATATTTAAAGCCTAAAGAAGTTTTTAAATTGCTCTTGGTTGAGTCTAGCATAGGAAATTATTGTTTTTCACAAATAGCTGATACAGGCAGTGCCTGGGAATGTAGCTGAGGAGTGAAGTCGCTTATAAGACATTTTTGGGTGATGCTCAGACTACTCTATGCTTAGAAAAAAACTATCAGTGGTGAGTGTTTGAAGATGGAAAGCTAAACCCCCATGTGTCTAAGGTAAATCCCAGATAAATCCTGCTCCCCCCTGAGTAAAGGGATGGAAGAATGGATTATGTGGGCAAGGCTGGGGATGGATGAGCACAGCTCATCCACTTCTGTCTGGTCAACACCTGTGTGTAGCCTTTTCCCTTGCAGCAGAGAGTGTGAACCAAAGCTGAAGAAGAAGGTGTTTGCTGCACCAGCCATCTCTGATAACCCTAACCCTAACCCAAATAATTGGTGTTTCCTCTCTGTCTTAGTCTTCTGTCATAGAATAGGAGGAATCTGCTGACAGATATAACTGCCTCCCTCTTCTCTCTCTTTCTTCATGAACTGCAGATGAGCAGCTATGGGGTGAAGCTACCCTTGAAAATCCACAGTATGACCAGAAAGGTGGGCCAAAGTTGCCCCTTCCCTTCAGTCAATGCTTCAGAAAAACAAACAAACAAAACAAAGCAGTTCTTGAAAGGAAAGGAAGAGTCTACTTCCCAGCACCTCCCAGAGGCAAGACTGATGTACTGTTTCCCTGCTGCTTGGAACTAGCTTGTGGCTTTTTAAATGTGTTGGCTTTCAAGATGCTGCTGATGTTTTGCATGCTGGTTGTTCTAAATGTTACTCAAAATACCTCATGTGTTCCATGCAGCACACTGGCAACTCGTATGTGTAAAACAGTTTAGGAAGGGGAGGTGCTTAGGAGTTACAGAGCTTTATTTCTGTATAACCAAGTCCTTTATTTGACAGGGATTTTTAGTCTTTCTGGACCTCAGCTCCCACCTCTGGAAAGGATAAAACCAGCATGTTAATAAAAGCTTGCTAATTAATCCAAAAAGTAGTGTTTGCATCCTCCACAAGACAAAGCTCCCCTAGGAAAATCACCACTGGCTTTGGAAAGTTAAATTACAGCCCTCACCATAAGCATTTGTTACTGAACCAATGATTATGCCAGTAGAAGTCATAACCATTTAGGTATGAAGGCTTGTAGCCAAAATGTTGATGCTACTCTTATTGTTGTGTGACCTTTCCTGTGTTTCCAAGAAAGCTTTGCTGTGCTGAGAAGAATCTCCTGACCTAAGCTTTTAAAAAGATTGGCAGACTCTTCTGAGTGGGAGGCTGCATGAGAGCAAAGGATAAATATTTGCAATACAATGGAGATAAAGAGGAGGCTGGAAATGTTACTGCAGCATCAAGGCTTTATTTTACTTTTGAATTTGGCTAAGTGCCAAGGGGACTAAATCAGCACACTGGAAAATACAAGAATGAGCACTCTTGAAAGAAAAAGATAAGCTACTAGAATCAGGAGTACAAATTTTGTTCTGGATATGACTCTTGGAATATTTTCACATCTGAACCTGAAGTAATACTAATGGAAAAAAGTATTGTGCTTTTATTTCCAGCCGATATATATCTGCCTTTATAATTTACATAAGTCTTGTAGCAAAATATTAACTTCCATTATTTATGAATCTATTGAACTTTGCAAGGATGTACTGACAGTTGAAGGATTATAATTTTAAAGGCAGTTCAGTTCACATCATAAATATCCTAAAAGGTCACATACTACCCTACAGTATCATCTGAAGGACAAGGAGCTTAAAGTCAGAGTGGTTTCTGTCAGTTCAGAAAAAGTTCCATCAACATTATCATTTTAGAAATCAACATGTACCAGTTTATCACCCTGTGGGAATATTTTTCCACACATTTTTGTGAAATGCTGAGCTCCCATGGAGTCACTATGTGGAGTCTCTCCTCTTGGTTCTTACCAGATCTCCTCTGGGGTTAAAGAACCAACTGCAATCCCAGTGTTCAGGCTACCCTCATGCAACGTGGACACTGCAATACCAAAATCAGCTAGATTCCAAGCATCTCTGTTTCTCATGTCTACCTACCCTGGAAGTGTCAGAAATAAAAAAAGGCACTCAATATTTTCTGGCAGTTAGGTCAGTTTAAAGGTCCACTGACAAGAGTAGTATCATTTCATTTGCAGTGTTGCAGAAACATAGAATATTCTCACTTGGAATAGGTGCACAAGGATCATTGAGTCCAACTCCTGGCCCTATCCAGGACATCCCAAGAATCACACCATGAGCCTGAGAGTGTTGTCCAAACACTTCTTGAACTCTGTCTGGTTTGATGCTGTGACCACTTCCCTGTGAAGCCTGTTCCAGTGCCCAACCACCCTCTGGGTGAAGAGACTTTTCCCAACATCCAGCCTAAACCACCCCTGACACAGCTTCATGCCAATAGTAACTGCTAATTTCCTGCTTCTTGATAATCCCATGGCAAATAGTGACATCATTTCCAATTACCTCTTTTCAACAGAGAGGGGAGAACAAAGCATTTATTAACTCACTGTAATAAAATGAATGAATAGATCATACTGAAAACGTTGGAGTATTTCATTGCATTAAAGAGTGTGCCTGTAAAATTTCTTGTTAACTCTGTTTTATACTCTTGAGTTATCTGCCATAATAAAAAATACTAGGACAGATTTACAAGAACTTTTCATTATAAAGATGCAAAAGAGACTGACAAATATAAACTGATGCTCTTTGGCTGGAATATCAAGTTTTTCTAAGACAGTTTTAAACAGCATGTTACATTTACATTCATTGGCAGCAGTAAAGAATAGGGCCCAATATCTATACGAGTCGTATACAGACTTATTTTTGTTCACCACTAAAAGACAGAAAACACCCTATTTTTTTATTTAAACAGTTCCTAAATGTGAGTCTCTCACAGTGAATCCCTGTTTCATATGGCTTAGAGGACTGGTGCAGAACAAAGCAGTAGCTGCTGACAGTGTGTGTGCTGCTGGGTAACATGTGCTAACAGAGCTGGCATCAAGTGGAGAGCCTGTTTTATACTGTCTGCCTTAAAACAAACTCCCCTATTCAAATATGGGGAGCTGAAGTATCCCTACTCATGAAAAAAGTTGGCAAAATTCTTTCTGAAGCAGATAAATTCCATGATTATTTTAGTGTTTTAATTATCATGACAAAGACTAATTGTTATTGTTTTTTAGGAGCAAAACACACACACAATTGCAAGATTTCTGGTTTGGGGTTAATTAAAATGCTATAAATGTTCCAGCAAATGAAAAAAAAAAGCCTGTGGCTTTCATTTTTTACCTCTCATAATGGAAAATAAGCCCCAGCAATCAGTGGGTTCTCAGAGGTGACAGCATAAACTGCTTGGGCTAAAGGAACAAAGGAGAGAGAGACAGGACTTTCCAAGTGAAACTCCAAAGGAATTTAGGTAAATAAACTCCAGAAATCAAGATGGAGCCTCAGTATCAGATTACTGCCCTTCAACACTTTCCTTGGGAAGCAGTGTGTGGTACAAGCCCACAGCTCCTGTTGAGAGTGTGTGCTCACTGACTGCTCTTAACTATTTCAGAATCAGGATTGCACCCACTAACTTCAGTGAGACTGCTTGTTAGATAAAGGCTGACAAATCTGGTCCTAAAGTGGTAGACTCTCTTGATGAATGTGCATCCTAATTCTCAATGACATTTAAGTGAGTGAAACATATGTACAGAGAGAATAAAATGCCAAAATGTGTTGCTTTGCCAAGTTGCCACAGTTGGAAGCTTTCAGTAAATTTCCATGTGTTTGTTGATAAATCCTTCGTTTTAAATAAAACATTATTTCTTTCTTTGAGTAGATTTGGAGTGACAAGTTCTTAAAGGCTAAGCAATACCTTGGTTGTTTTGCAACACCTGTGAAAGAAAGCAATTTCTTCACTTTTTTCCCTAGCTGTCTGCAAGAAATGTGAATTTTCTAGTAGCTAACTTACTTGTTTTACAGATGTAAATTTTTAAAAGCTCAGAGGCAAATATCAGTTCAAAGGTCCTAAATGTTTATTGCTAGAAGTAGAAATGAGCTTGGTTAATTGTTAAACAACAGACAATTTCCTGGGTGATTCAATACATCACAGGAGATAGGTAGCCCTGATTAGGACCTCAGAAATAATTGAACAGGATAGATTAGAAAAGCAAGCTTAAAATGCAAAGAACACAAGAGAGGAATTCATTTAGAATAAATGCTATTATCTTTAAATTTCATTATAAGGTTGCTTTTTTGGCATCATTCTACAGCGTGTTTCGAAGCTGGCTGAAGTTATTGAAAACACAGTGAGATGGCAGCGAATATCTGGAATTAAACCAGGATATTATTTAATTATTTAATTTTGCACCAGTCAAGAGAGAGATCTATGCACTCCAATTAAAATTTAATACTGTTGAACAGCGACAAACAATTTTAATTAGCATTAGATTGCTCCATAATGCTAGTTAACATAACACCAGCTAATTCGTGTCCATAACAAGTGATTCCGTGATGCAGTTCACATAGCACAGCAAGCCCTGAACAAACAATGCTGTAGCTGTTTCCTCTGTCAGAAACCTTGTAGAAATCAGGGGGCTCTGCAATGGCTAAACAAGAAAGTCACGATATTTGGAAACCAACACTGTACTTTCCTCGGTTACAGAATTCATTCCCATGTGCACCTATTAACCTCCTCAGTCCTGTATCACCTCAGCCTGCAGAGTCCATCTGACAGGTACCTGGGATGGAAGGGAGACACCCAGCAGCTCTCAGCAAGGGGCTGTGCTCTCTGGCCACAGCTGCTGCCAGATGTCCAGACAAGATATGAAGACACAGTAAATACACAGTTTATATATCCAGGATATTCCCAGTATCCACCGCTGCAACTCAAGAGCTTCTTACTCACTAAAGTAATCAGAATCCAGATTCATGCCTGGATGTTGGCCCAATCATTTGGCAGTTTCAGGAATCATCCTTGATATATTGCTCCTTTCAAATCGTGAGCAGAGGACCTCCTGATGCTCTGAGGCAAACCCCACTCTTCTGTGGGGTCACTGTCCTGTGAGCCTTTCCTTCTGTCACCACATTCCTAAGGTCACTCCCTGCTTTGCTTTTATGGACCAGTATGAATTGTTTGTGACTACTGGCTTCTAACAACAGGTTCCTTCTCCTTTTCACTGGCCGTATTTCTAACAATAGGCAGCTGTTGTACTTTCTGTCCAGCCGGTATCTCTATAATACCCCAGTTTAGACATTGCCTCTGCCACTTGATGAAAAACCTTGCAGTTGCAAGGAAAATTACTGTAAAGGATAGGGAGCTTGGAGTGATTTGTTTACCAGTTGTTTTTGTAAAGCTTGAAAATCTGTAGTGTCTCAGACCAAGAGAAGGCTCAGTCTGATGGAAAGCTGAATATTTTTTCTGCAGAAGCTTGTAGAAATTAATTGTAGGTAATTTAGTTACAGAAATGAAATCAGTCTTGGAAATGTCACACTGTCAAAGCAGTTTTTTTTAAAGTAATGTGGCTGCTATACGTTATTGCAAAATGTCTTGTAAACCAGAAAACTCCTAAAATGTAAATAGATTAATCACAGTTTCCAATTTTTCCAAATAGCCCATTAAAGATGTGTTATTTTAAACAGATGCAATCACTTCTGAGCTCCATATACATTTTCTTTTTTTATATCCTTGCCAATATCAATCTCATTAGGATTTAATTCACCAATATGACTGCAAAAAGCTGGATGTTTGCATTACTGAAGGAGATGTTACTAAATGTAGTAGCTCCAGAAGCTCCTTGTAAAATCCATGTAGTCAATGAGCAGATGAAAGCCAGTTTTACCAAATACACATTAAATCCTTAATCAAAATAAAGCTAAAATAAATGGCAAATTTTAATGCACATAACAAGTGAAGAGTGATGGTGATCTAGAAACTTATTCCTAAATTATATCAGCTCAATTTGTAAAACATTAACACATAAAGGAATCTTGATGTATTTTTTTTTTAAATGGTCCCAATTGGCAAAAAAGTTTTGATTTCAAAGAAAGTGTTTCACAAAGTTCAGTGTTGTCAGAACCAACAAAGGTTCAAACCATTCTAATAATGACTATTTACAGAAGAGATGGAGTGACTCATAAAAAGAGCTTTCAAGCCAAACTGTAGCAATATATTTTTAAAGAATAGCCAGTTTCTTTTCAATTGTCAGCTGCTCACTATGATCTAAAAGGGTTCAACTGCAGTGATTTGTAGCACTCTCCGTTTTCATCGATGTTTCACAATTCATCAGTTTCAAACCTAAATAATACTGTACCCCACTGCAAATGTTCCTCTAATCTTTTCCTCCTCAAATGACCTGATCTGCAGGACTACAGGGGAAAAATCCCCACTGTTCACCACTAAATATAAATCCTGCATGAAACATGTCTTCCCTTTATCTTTTCCAATGCTTTGTTATTGCATTTAATGATCTGTCCCTGATTTCCCTTATTTCCTGTCTTTTAATGACCAAAGAAGAGCAGAAAAATCCACTGTAATACACTGATCTCTTTGAAGTCTCCCATTTGATAATTATAGGTAAAATGATGTTAAAGAATATAAAACCCCACAAGTTTAAGGGAGCAAACGTGCAATGTATCTGTAATATTATACTCGATTGTACCTCACTGTTTATTATAACCTTCCTTCTTTGAATGTCATGAAAAACCCTGAGACACCAATTGGTGTCAAACTGTATTATTAAAATTTCACGGTGTAATTCCTGAATATTGCTGGAGTTGTTTTAAACATTGAACATTTTTGGGTTTAAAATGTTATTTAAAGAAAAAGAGATACATCCAGGATGCCTATCTCCTTTCCCAGTGCTCATCCCTTTAATACTTGATTGATATACTCTCCTGGTCTGATTTTCAAAAGAATTGAAAAAGCGAGGCAGGAATCTGAATGTCCTACTTTCCCTGAAATCCCTGATATTTCCTCAGTTTCATTGAAATTCTCAGCATATCCTACAGAGACTTTCAAGGTGTTGGCTTCCTTATCAATGCCAGAATTCACCACATATCTGAGAATTATCTCCTACTCTTCTTGTTCTGTGTGACAGTGGGTTCCACAATAACAAATCAGCCTTTCATCCTTCCGAAATGTCCTCTGCATGTGTTAAAGCTGGGCTTGAAAATTTTGCATTTCCCAGACAGAATTATGGCAAGGTAGGGAGCTGGAGTCCTCGTGCTCCATAAGCTGTGGGTGGGCTGCAAAGGGACTGGATTCAGAGGAGATACACAATGTCTGTCTGGAATGGAAATCAATTCCTGCAGAAACCCCATTGAAGGGCACCTCACACTCTCCCTAATCTCTCCTCCTGTTCGGAGAACAAGGCTGCTGCAGCCAGTCATTTCTAGGTCCTTGAAACTGTGCAGCTTGGTATAATTTAGACATGAATTCTCTATCTATATAACTTAAAAAATTACACTGCTTCCTGTCTTCCTCATGGAGTAAAAGATTTTCCTCATGGCCTGTCTGATCCTTTCAGGTTTCAGTTTAATCCTGTTGTCTCTTTTAGTCACACCACTGTGATTTCATTTTCTTGGTACCTTCTTCCATGCAGGGCTGGGCGGGTGCTGAGGAACCCCTGGATCCATCTCTTCTCCAAGCTCTCAGCCTCTCCCTGCAAGGCAGGGCCTCCAACCCTGATCCATTGTGGCAGTCTCTCCACTGAACCCCTGTCACGTTGTCAATGACTTTCTTATCCTGGGGATCTGAGAATGAACACGGCATTCCGGCTTTGTTGCCTGTGACACTGTGTCTCCTGATGCCTCCGAGGGTGTAAATTATTTTCTGCTTCACCAAAGTGTTGTCTGAGCTATTTATTATGACACGAGGGGGGATTACTTGGCACAATTTAATAGTTCTTTAGATAAGAGGAAAAGAAAAGCTTTGAAATCTGGGGAAAAACAGCCAACTTGCAAAGGAAGTTTTAGAATGAGTGAATCTGGTCCTTCTGTCCAACCTGAACATGATTTTGCCACAGTGCAAGCCCTTCTGTGCTACTGACAGTATCTGCTCCTACAGGACCCAAAAGAAGCTCCATCTTTCAGACTGGGGAGCTGGTAGGCTGTATTGGCACCTTGGGAAAGCACAACATACAGAAGAAGAGCTTGATGTATTTGCTGACATTTCATCATTGGTCATGTATTTGTTGGACTGACAAACAACTGTGGAATGCAGATGCATAAGGAAACCTTTTTAAAGAGAGCAGTGAATCAGTGTTTGAGACTGATGTTGCATATGATGACAACTCCCTGACTCTCTACGGCATTTCTCCTGTCTCAGACACTGTTCTTGATGTCATGTCCCATAGCTTCTTTTCCTTTACCTCAAGTCCCCTCTTCCCCAGTTATCCTTCACTCTAAAATACTCCATTTGCTCTGTTCTGTTCTGTTTTTCCTTCCCTGTCACCGGTGTCCTCCAGCTCCCTCAGATGCCTCTTTAACACACAAGATTTTGAAAGTGGGAGCAATAGCTTGGAGGTCAACATCAAACCATTCAATGTACTTCCCTGAGGAGAGTCACTGTGAGCTGCACAAATAGAGATGCCTGTGAGTAAAGACTCTAATGCTTCATTATCACTGCAACAGAATAATTGGTACTCTAATTTACATCCTCCCAACACTATCTATCTATCAAGATGTAATGAGATATTTAACATGTTGTTACTCTATGTACGCACATGTTTTATACATAACAACCTGTTATCTGTCAGCTTAAACCAGCACTGTACAGTACAATTAGATTCTCTCCCCTATAATTATCCTAACATATGTCTGGGCAACCCCAGCAAAGACAAATAATATGCACTGGACATAAATCATGACAGAATAAGGCCATGAACTCTCTTAGTTTGGTATTTTATATTATTTAACTTTCTTGAAACTTCAGACACTTAAAGTCAAATGAATTCTTAAAATGAAAAATCTATTCATTTTTTTAAGAAGATGGCATAATACTTACAAATGCCTTCTCTACATTTTTATTCAAAAGGAATAAAATGAGCTACCCAGCAGGGTAGAATATGGATCAATATGTGTTTTCAGTGGTTCCTGGTTTTATTTCCACTGAACTCAGGAGGTGTTTTGCCACTCATTTCCAAGAGTGGAAGATTAAGTCCGAGCTAGAATTTGTATCAATCCTGTCTATGTCTTTTTTAGGTTCACAAGTACTCCAGAAATCTTTAAATTCTGCTACCTACGAGTAACATGCACTCCGAATCGTGGAGTTCCCCCACAGTCTGAAAGTTCTGCCATCACACAAAGTCCTTCCAGCTCTACCATTCAAATGGCTGCTCTTGCAAATAATCTTTCTCAGTAAAATTAGAGCAGTAACTTTGTTCCTATTAAAACTTGTTTTTTTCATGATCATATACAATAAGAATTTTCTGCCTTCTGTGCCTCCTTTGTACAAAGAATTGCAGTGGAAGAGTACTTGTATTCTTTCTAAAGACCATGCATGATAATTTCAGGGGTAACTTAAACCAGGATATTCTCTTCACCTTCCCTGGAACCTTCTACATGAGCAGAAGGTATCCTTGTCTGGCACAGGTAAGCACACCAATTTTCCAAACTGTTCTGTTACTTCAGATTCAAGAGAGAGAAAAATGAAATTATTCAAAGTGAGCGATTCATTAAAAACATAATGAAGAATGTGCACTATTTAAAAAAAACATTAGGTAGAAACAATCCCAATTACACTAAGACTGATGGGACTCTTCTGTTCAAATCAATCCCATCTGACTGATGGGACTCTTCTGACAAAGAGATTTTAACCCTCACTTTAATTTTGGTTCTTTTCCTTTTTTCCTGCAGAGAATTTATGATTTTTTTTTTAATTACACCAACTGTAGTTTAACCAGAGTGAAGGGGATCTAGTGCCCCCAGTTCTTTTGGATTTCTCATAATATCCTTGTTTGTTAGTTGCTTAGACACCAGCAAGTAGAAAACTGTTACATTATTTTATTCTCTTAAAAAGAAACACCTTAATTTAATAATAAATATAACCTTCACAGAGGCATTACTTTTGAATTTTTAGACACTTCAGAGACTAAATAATTTTAAAAATTAGAGTGTTCACACTTTTCAGCTACTTTTGTTTTGCAGACAATAGCAGTGGATAAAACATTGGGTGCATTCAGTGTGGAGCAGCATTGACATAGGATTAGGCAAATGCTCTAGAAATTAGTGCCCATCCCTTTGGTATTTCAGATTTGCATCTTAATTTCCCTTTCCTTCAGAAAATGTTCAGTGTATTTCCATGTGTTTTTGTCCAGCTGACATAAGGGGTTAGAGTTTATTTCGTGTGTACAGACGTTTTTCTGAAATACAGCAATCTGCAGCTATTTGGTAAATATGTCTGGAGGCTTTATTGTGAAAACATTTAATTTCCATTTCCAATTTCAGATCACCTTACTGGCACTTGAGTTATTCTCCTACAGTCAAGAATATTAGAGAGATCAGCTGTTTTGTCTATACAGTAAATAATTTGGAACAGGGACCATAATTTACTCAATATTTGTATCACTTTAAAAATAATGTATTCTCAAATTGATTGACTTCTAGTCAGTACCATAATATGAATGTTAAAACAGGGTTGCATTTCACACTAAGTCATATATTAGCCAGTATTCATGGAACCCAAATTTAATTCTGTCTTGGGTGAGTATCTACACTACAGAGTTCAAAGTTACAGTCATCAAATGTCTGAAAGGAAGCAGATCAAATACCTAACTGGGCAGTCAAAACAGCTCAAATTGCAACTATCAGACACTTATGATGAATTGCTCATGAATAAGCAGCAGGCTAAGAATTACTGACAGAAGCTATTCTGAGAGGAGTTTTGAACAAATCCTGGGGAAAAAAAAATCGTGCTGTTTCAATGACAGTTCACAAACAGAGAGTTGACATTTGGCAAACACATAATTCAACATGAATTACTCAGCCAAGACTAGTAATAACACCTAGCAATTATACAGTCCTTTACACATTCAGCAGATTATACAAACTCTGACATTAATTAAGTTGAACCCTCTTCTCCTCTGCTCTTTGCCTTAAAATTCTCTTCAGCAAAAAACTTGCTCTGGCACACACAGATTTTCACACAGACTGGCTGTGTGACCAGCAAAATCTCCATCTTTATGGGCAAAGAGAAACAAGGTTGAAGTCTGAGGCAAAAACGCAAAGCTGGGTTGTCAGTTTAGAGTCCAGCATAAATTAGGAATGATGCACAGTTGTGAAAAGCCAAAGAAGGACTTGGGATTTCTCAGTTACTGTCCTTGTTACTGGGAGGAGGAGCAGGAGGAGGAGAGGGATTTGTCTGCTGGGTTGGTACCAGCTGAAAGCCCAGCAGGAAGATCAGTGGAGGTAGGTGGTTCACAGCCCATCCTTGCACTGGAAGAGGCATCACCATTATTACAGGAAATATTTGCAGGTTATTTAGTACCTGGAGTATGTACCTGGAGTCAAAACGCTTCAGAGGGGCAGGAGACATAAAGCCTTCACACGGACTTGTTTTCTCCTTCCCTTCTCCCGGCCTCCTTTCTCCCTGTACACACAGAACTTATTCAGGAGTGTATAGAAAAAAGCAAAATTATACCTGAGTAAGACCTATTGGAAGAAAACAGGAAGGCTAACAGGCTGGGATCACACTCATAACTCCAGACAGCATCCTCTATAATTTCTTTTAAGATTGCTGTGAAATTAATTTCCTAAATATTGTCAAATCACCTACTCTCTCTATTCAGATAGATGATATATGCATGAAGTTGATTAGTCTGTAACAAATATGTCCTGAAATAATATCAGGCTGCTGATAGTGGTATAATCCAAATTTTGGAGGATGCCTTGAATAGATCAGAAATTAGAAATTGTTCTTAATACACTCAGGTGAATGCATATCAATTTATAGAGATGATAAATATTCTAAGGAGACAAAGAAAAATAAATTAGCCCCAACATTTTTAGCTGATGGGGTTAAAAGGCAAACTCATTAGCACATTCATAAGACATTTGCTTATCTATACACCAGCCTTCTGTTGCTGAACAAACCTCCAGAGTATCGCCTGGTTCATTTCTCTGCCTTTGTCAGTGGTGCCACATGTATGGGGTTCAATATTGCCCTAGTTATTCAGCATTGGTGAGTGATCAGTGTGCCCAGTAGCCACTCACTCATGTGTAAGAAAATCAAATGGTTCAGAGTCTTTGATCTCATTGCATTTCACTGCTTGTGTAATTTATAGGGCTGATAATTGAAAGTGGTACAGGTTCCCTGAGTTAAATTCTCTGCTCATTTTCTAATGTGCTTTGATAAATGAAGTAGGTTGGTAAGCATAATTACGGTCCTGGATTTCGATATTTTTCTCTCTCTCTTTAGGATTATATTTAGATGTAGTGGCAGTACAATTTTAAAAAGAGCTTTTCCCTAGCTACCATATGCCGAGTCTCTCCCAAAGCTCAAGTCTTTTAGGTACAAACTCTTAGAGAACATATAAGTTTCTGACAGACAGCCACCTGACATGTATTTGAAGCTATTCATTATAAATTGCATGCCCCTTCTATGATTAGAGAAAGCGAACACTCAAACTAAACTTCCAAAGTTTGCTAATAATCAATAGCTCCACCTTTTCCTGAAATTCCCTGCATCTAAATCACCAAACTCGTTTGTGCCAGGCAGCAATCCCTGGCTCTGTGGCCCTGAGACATAACTAGAATATTTTGTGTTTTCAAAGTGAGATAATCTGGAAAAAAAAGGTGAAATCTGTACTGCAGCCTCCTGGAGCAGTGCCTCCAGAGGACGATGCCAAGAGCATGCATTGCCTGCCCTGTGGCCTGTCCTCAGGGTATGTGCTTGTCTTTGTGGGCACGGGGCCTGCTGGCATCACGTCAGAAGTCTGTCCGAGGCTAAAGGAGCCCGTTTTGGCACCATCTATTTCATGTTTTCTGCCTGGAGTGAGCCCTGGAGCAAATTAGTTTGCCAACTGTCCCTTGGCTTCCTGCTGGAGCAGACGAGCGTACTCACTCAGCAAGGAGCCTGGGAAGCCCTGGAATACCTGCACTAGGAATAAGCAGCACCCAGGCTGGGCAGCTCGCTTGCTTAGCAGCACAGGGGCCCCTGAGGACAGATGCCATGTGGTCTTGCTATACTGACTTGGGGCTATAAGTGTTTCCAGGGTAGAACAGATATTAAAATATCACCCACATCACAGTTTCCATGACTATACGAGCTTGCAGAGCTTCTTATCCTCATGTGTAAGTTGTGAAGAGCAAGCTTTTTGTCACCCTCTGTGTAAGATCCTGGGTTTAATACAACAATTTTTATTGAAGGACAATTTATTCTCTTTTCTTCCTGCAGTATGATTCTCCATTGCATGTTAGATAAGTTCAGGAGGAAAGGGAGAGATTTGGTGAAGAGTAACAAGTCTCTGAAAAGTGGCTATAAGCATCAGAGATCTGCCTTTCAAGCACTAACCAGGCATCACACCCTGTTTTTGGACAGCTGTTTCATCCTGCCACTTTCACAAATATTAAGGGCAATTAAAATCACAAAAACAAAAACATTGACTCCTACACACCTGTGTTTTAAACTGCTGCTTAATATTTACTTAATCGTCATAATAGTATTTAGTGCATTCACCTCTTTAAATGGATCTGTAACCATGGCAACAACAGCATAATCTCATAGCAGGTTCTTTAAAGTCACACTCTGGAAACAGTACATTGTTCCAACTTGTATTGTTTAGTCTGATGCTTTGGATAGCAACGTGACTGCACCTATTTGGCTGTTGCTGGAGTTAAGTAGCCCCTTCCAACCAAAGCACTTGTCATATGCCACTACATGTCCCTCAAGACTTTTGTCAAGGCCAGTCTGCATCATTCCCAAGGAGAGGAAACTAAGGCACAATTATATGAGCTGACTTGTCTGCTTTCAGACAGAATTTCTGGGCAAAAAGAGACACCAGAACACATTTTCTACACTTCCAGGCAAAACACTCACTGGTCATCAACTAAGCAATGAGATGTCCTCTAGATCTTAAATGAAAAAAAAAGAGAAAAAAAGAAAGGAAAAGATAAAAATTGGGATCTTTTCCATTCAAAGTCAGGCTGAAGCACAGTAATTCCAGAGGTCTGAGTGCAATGCAGTTTGGGTAAAAATTCATTCCAGCATCTAGGTCATTGGCCATAAAACACACTCAGAAAGCCAATGTGGGATTTCTTTTGCTTACACTGCTATTTGTTTACTGTAACTGTTGAATTTCAAATTTATGCTGATTCAAGAGCAGAACTTGACCTCTTGTTTTTGTGCAAACATCCACCACATGAAAAAAAGAAAGAAGCAGTAAAAATATCTGAAAGGAGCCAAGGAGTTTCTCAACAGCACGAATTTCATAGTTCGTTCTAAGGCCTCTCTGAAGGGTGCAGTTGTGCTGCTTTTTCTGTAATATGACATATTTTTGCCCTTCCCCTTTTATTGCTATTCCCATTAGAATAGAGTGGTAAACATTTTTAACAATGATATGTTTTCACCAATTACTCAACAAATATGGAGATGTCGAGTTAGAGGAAATGAGGCATTAAGTACTGCAGGCAGAGTTCATACAAAGCACCACAGAGGCTTGAGAGCAGCTGCTGTAAGCCATTGTGCTAAAATTTCACTTTGAAAAAGGTACACTTCTGTTCAGTAGGCTCAAATGTTTCTACAGGAACCATTCAAAGGCTTTTGTGTAAATTGTTTACATTCCCATTGTGAAAATAATTTCATTTTGAAATATCTAGGCAACTGAAATGCCACAAATACCCGTATGACTGGCATTAGGGTCTGAAAATGTGGGAACACGATTCAGATATCCATTGCAAAGGGTGCAGACTGTCCTTGGTTCCCTCTGCTTTGGAAACAGAGCATGTAGGGTAAGATACTCAAAGTTGCCCAAGACAATAAAACTGCTTAAAGTCAGGCACTGAGACACCTGTAGTTGGTTTGCGTGGCAAGGTTTTGGTAGTGGGGAGTACAGGTGTGGTTTCTGTGAGGAGCTGCCAGAAGCTTTCCCCATGTCTGACACAGCCAATTCCAGCTGGCTCCAGGATGGATCCACCTCTGGCCAAGGCTGAGCCCACCAGCTATGGTGGAGTGCTTTTGGGATAACAGATTAAAGAAAAGGGGAAAAAAAAGCCCTGTGCAATGGAAATTTCAGTCAGAGAGAGCAATGAGAATAGGTGAGTGCAACGACTCTGCAGACATCCAGGTCAGTGAGGAAGGACAGGCAGGAGATGCTCCAGGCACTGGAGCTGAAATTCCCCTGCAGCCCACGGCGCAGCCTGTGGTGAGGCAGCTGTGCCCCAGCAGCCCAGGGAGGTCCATGGGGGAGCAGAGATCCACCTGCAGCCCAGGAAAGACCCCACACCAGAGCAGGTGGATGCCCAAAGGAGGCTGCGACCCTGTGGGAAGTCTGCACTGGAGCAGCTCCTGGCAGAACCTGTGGAGAAAGGAGTCCCCACTGGAGCAGGTTTGCTGGCTGGACTTGTGACCCCACAGGGGACCAACACCGGAGCAGCGCGTTCCTGAAGGATTGCAGCCCG
>NW_024581761.1:0-52063 GCF_017639235.1 Corvus kubaryi
AGAAAGAAAGAAAGAAAGAAAGAAAGAAAGAAAGAAAGAAAGAAAGAAAGAAAGAAAAAGACAACAGTGTGTAACCACATTGGAGAGAAATGCTAAAAAATAGCTAAAAATATAGCTAAAAATCCTATAAACTGCCCAAAGGGGACTGAGATCAGGAGATACTTCCATTTTCCCACAGAAGACAACATAATGGGGTAGTCATCACCATATTGCAGTAAAGATAAGTCCTGAATGGCTGAAAACTCAAATTGGTTCTGGAATGGTTGTGCCAAAAGGATGCAAATGTGTCAGTCATATGTCTGAAAAGGCTGTATTCACCCAGTAAATATAAACCTATGTTCACCCAGTAAAGCTATGCTAGATGTTGATTGGCAGCTCCTAGGGAACTGCTAAAACCACAATACCGAAGAAAAAATATCAGTGGAAAAAAGATGAAATTGGGTTTGGAGCAGTTGTCACTGGAAAAAAAATACCAATAACCTACCAACCAACCAACAACGACAAAAGAAAAATAAAGCTAAAAAAACACCAACCCTCAAAACAAACAAACAAAAAAACCCCAAACCAACCTAAAATACCCAAGCCAAGCTTGTTAGTTGCAGACCTGAAAGAGACCTGATTCAGTTTTGGACATGTGCTATATTACTATACTGCATATACAAGTTGTTATAGCCAGTTCCTAGGGAAACTAGAGAAAGGAAAGAAAACATTCCAAGAAAAATATGATAAATTATCAACTACTTTCCCTGTGATTGCCAGAAATGAAAGAGTTAGATGTAGAAGGAGAGCTTGCTTACGCTGGGGATAGAGGGGGATCCATAAATAAGTGGTTTTCACAGGTATACCCAGGATTGGAAAAAAAGGAACAAAATAAGATTGAGATAGTTTGGCGCTTCCTTTGGTGTCACAGTTCTTCATTGCTTTTCTCTATCAAGGCACTGTAGTTCTTTGCAAGACAGAAAATATTGGATAAGTACTTCTTAAGTAAAACCCCAGTTCCTTCCATAGACATCACAGAACTTAACACAGGTATGTTTTTGGAATGACACTTGCTTCATTCAGCCTGTCATGTATTTGTCAGGTAATTTGTTATCCAAAGGCAAAACCCTATTGGAAAAAAGTGACATGATAAACTTCTGGCAAATGCTTTCCTGCAAAAGCATCAATGCTGACTACTGCCCTGGTGTTTACAGTCACATCCCTTCAACATTTCTTCAGGGCTCTGGTAGTCTTCAGAAAGAATCAGCCTTATGGGGACCAGGCTACCAGCATAATATCTGACTGGTAAAGCTGACAGAGAACAAAAAGCTGAACAAAATGTATACCACATGTAGGTCTAACAAGACAACCTTGCCTTGCTTAGAAGGAAACGTAAAACTAGAAAACCTGAAGTGTAAATGAGAAGTGTGTCAATCCTTAAGGTGCATAACTTATAAGCAGAATCATAAGAATTACTTCTTTTTAAATTTTATTTTGTTGATTTGTAACAGATTCTCTATGTGCCAAAATCTGTAATCGTACATTATTTGCATAATTTGTTCACCAAAAAGATCTATTCACTATGCAACTGAAGAAAACAGGGCGTCTTTGTAACATTTAACAACTGTGTTTAAGAAGTAACAGCAAATGAAGAGGAAAACCAGAAGCCTGTCACGTATTTCAAGCACTGCAAACACACAAACAAACCCAACCCAGCATTATGTCCCAGTGGAAATGAAACTCTTGCTAATGGCACAAACTTTTGAACAGCTTGCTGAGTATTTGGTATGGTTTGTTTCTGTTGTAAAAAAAAAGACTCTCAATGCATTTAGTGGCACGGTGGAATCCACAATTATTAAACAAATTTTTGCCCGGAATACCAATGCTGTTACTGCAACCTGGCAACTTTCTTTTCGAGCCGAGCACTTCCCAGGGAGCGCAGGCACGGGGACACGTGTTTTGTCAAGAGCTCCAGTTACGCAATAACACAACAGGAAAGAGCTTAAATCACAGAAAAAAAGCCCAGCAAACAAAACCCGAGGCCTTTGCTGACCTTACGGCAACAGCAGTTTCAGCACCAGCAGGCTGACTGGAACCAGTTAGGGATGCGTGGCTGGCAGCTCGCACAAAGCTGGGTGGAGCTGGGGGAATGAGCCTCTGCCAGGTTGGCTCTCGTCTTGGCAATGAGCTCCCTCTCACTGACAAAGTGTTCCTGAAAGAAAAGCACATTTTTACAATCTCGGTGCTTTTGAAAGTAAGTGCTTTATGATTTCCACAAGGGATGCAGATATAAACAAACGGAGGACAAAATACAGCAGCCAGGTGGACGGCCTTGACCACACAGACAGAGTCAGACTCCATCACACAGCTATAAAATACAAAGCTAAAGACAAAAAACAACCTCTTTTCCCACCCTGCAGAGTCACTTAATGGATTTCAGCAGTGAGTAGGCCACAAAGCTGTTTTTCTGAAATGGAAATATTGTAGTTATTTCCTTCTCTAAATATACAGAGCAGGCAATAATGCTGAAAGACTCATCCATAAAGAAATTGAAATCAATATTGCAATACATGATATTCGTGAAGCCCTGATTTGGCTAAACGCTCTTAATTTCCAGTGCGGCATTTGTGCTGCTGGCAGGATGCTGCCCAGCAGTGATTTATCAGCAAGGAAAATAGATATCTGAAGCTGGGCTCCTATGTCCATACCTAGTTACCAAAATAAATTGCCTGATTTTCAAGCTTGCCAGGAACCAGAAGGTCCCAGGAGCACACGTGTGATAGAGAACAATTACACAGCAGATCAAAGCTAAAGCTGACTAACCACGGTCCCCTAAATTATAAGGGAAACTGAGCCTTTGCTGCCAGTTGGAACATATTTTATTTCTTGTTGCTTTTCAGTTCCAGGTCTCCAGTCTCCAGGTCTCCAGTGATCCACTGAGAAAGCTAACTCCAGAATCGCCTGTTGGTGACCAAATCTGACAAAGTGCAGACCAGATCAGGGATTTTTCACCTGACATTTTAGGTCAATCTTCTAAAGCTGTGCCAAATCACTTACATGTCCAAATATCTTCTAACCCAGAATTTAAATCACTGTCTCTGGATGTCTAACACAGGACAGTTTAAGAGACCTTAAACTCATTTAGGTCAGCTTTCTGTGGAAAAAAGCAAAGCATTTTGATATTCATGAATTATGTCTAATGTTTCCTGCTTGATGCAGGCATAAAATTAAAGGTCTGTCTTCAGAATTAAAATTAAAGGTCTGTCTGTCTGACTGATATTTCCAGAGCTGCATGTTATATTTTATGGGGCCAACTGACCAGAAGTGAAATCTACCTTGGGCAGATGCTATTGACCCTAATTGGGGCCACTCAGGCAGGAAGAAATGGCCCCAAAACACCACAATAAATCAGGATATTACAAATAATTTATTCACAAGTAAAGCCTCAGGCTCCTGTGGACTACAAACATTCATGTTTCAAGACATAAATGAGAAAAAAATGTGGCTAATAAATTCCCTCCTGTTGAAAAATAAGTTTTTCTGTGTGGCTGAAACAAATCCAGTTGGAAATGACTTACTGAACATGTAGAAAACAAACTCCAAATGCTTCATCTTTATCACACATCACCGGCTGCATAAATGGACCCAAATTCTAACCCTGTTGGGATTAGCAAGTATCCAGTGTCATTAGAGACTATGCATGTTGCTAGAATAAAAATAAATTCAGTAACATTTACCCCACTAGAACCAAAAGGCAATTTAGCCTCAGAATAAAAACCCCAGTGTTCTATGTTTATTCTGACATACTAGAAAAAAATTCTTTTGCCAGTTTCAGCTACATCTGATCCAGCATCGCTTTAACGTAGTGTTGGAAGCATGTGCAGCTTTTTAGAGCAAAGTGTGCTAGTTAAATAGAGTCATGGAAGATTATTCATAACAAAATTACACAGTGAATCTGTTTCAGTAGAAGAGCAAAAAAAAAAACCCAGAAAAACCCTCTTTTTTGTTATATATTAAGCTTAGCTCTCCTCTTCCACTATAGTTTTTCATCATGACACGAGTGTGACTGATTTTAGGAGGAGCAGAAGTTAAAATGCTTGGTCTCAAATGCACCTACACTAACTTACAGTACACAGGGCAAGTGCAGAGCACTCATATTGCAGGAAAGTGGATTAGACCTGTAGATCCCGTAATACTGACTATATCTGGCATGACTCGACTACATTTTCAGTGTAATTTAGGGGTGAGGAGCATGCAAAGTTCCTTCAGTGACGGATCTGCTCTGGTAGAAGAACGACCTAGAATTTTTACATGTAAATGCATGTCGTTATTACCATAAGCTTATGGCTTTTTTGGGGTGCTTCTCTTTAAATTTGCATATCTGTATTTAGGGCTCAGGCACAGTCTCACCCATCTACTTTCCCATTCCTTGCACACAGTGGACACGGTGAGGTTCCCAGCTCTTCCGGAATCATGACTCATATGGAAAAAAGTGTCCTTTTGGGAAGCTCTGCTTTGTTAGGTGTGAGCCAGATTCTTCTGACCATTCCGGCTCAAATATGAGGTCACCTTTGCTGAAAGACTTCAGCTCTCTAATTCTCTGCCAACTCCTCATGAAGGAAGCTCATAGTTTCTCCAGGGAGCCTCAGCCACAGCCTTTGGCTTCTCTCTAATTCCTAGACTTGCAACTTTTGTTTTGTTTAGGGACTCTGCTGACATCCCCTTTCATTACCTTCTTCAGAGCAGTGTTCTTAAAGCTCATCAGTGCCCCAGTCCTTGTCCTCACAGACTGAGTGGATGCAGCTGAGCCCCATCTGAAGACCCTTCTCCCTGCCCTGGGCCTGTCACCTTTGGACTAACTCCACAACACCCATTCTCATCTCATTCAACTATTACAAAACTCTGTGGTCAAATCCTTCATCACGGGTCTGTATTCACCGATGCTCAGGTGATTACTCAAGAATGTTAGCATTTGTGTCTCACAGATTTGGGTGGGAAGCTTGCAGGCTGCCAGCAAAAGTCCTCAAATCCATTTGGCGCATCTTTTTCCTCCTAGAAATCTGTGCTGAACAGTGTATTTAGGAAAATACACAATGAAACAACCACTTTGAATATAAAAGCTGATCTAGGAATTACCACTTGTTTTATTTTAATGAACAACTGATTTTTAAACACGGTGAAAATAGGCATTCCCAGTTTATTTCACATATGTGCAGCCCCAGCATTTGTTGTCCAAGTATCTGTGGGCAAGGGTCAAATATTCTTGAAAATGATCACTTATGTTAAGGTTCTTAATTTTTTCACCTGAATTCTCATTTACTAGCATGCTGGAGGAGCAGGAGCTCTGAGCAACCTGGTCTAGTGGAAGGTGTCCCTGCCCATCCCCACAGGGGATTGGGACTGAATGATCTTTAAGGTCCCTTACAACCCAGGCCATTCCGTGATTCCATTATTCTCTTTGTTAGACACAAATCCTTTCTCTGCTCTTGTGCCATCCAGTGTTTGTGCAAAAAAAAAAAAAAAAAAAAAAAAAAAAAGAAAAAGTTGCTTATGCATACATTTCTCTGTTTCCAGAAAATCCAAATGCTTAAATTAATTCTCACAAATGAGCTGAAGAACATTTATATTGATTTTAATATTAACTTAAAGAGGCCCAAACAAAAACTCCAGTGCTTACTGAGGAATAATTTAAGAGACCACAATTTATAAAACCACTGTCAGAAATATAGAAACATACAGACAAGAACCCCAGCAACCTCACAGTATGATATTTTGATACAATAAGACAGCAGAGAGAGATGGGTCAGATTTTCCATTTCTTGTGCCCATAACTCATAATGATATTTGCTTCTTGGCAATGTTGCTTCACTGATATAGCCTGTAGCATATCAACAAGTGTACTTAAAGAAAGAAATCAGGATCAGTTAAGAAATGATTCATGAGCATGAGGAAAGGCTGCATTTGTAACAAACATTCAGCCATCTCTTCATGTTTGCTGTTCTCACCTCCTGCTTACCAAGTAGCTTCTGTTTGAGTTTGCAGCATTCCCTGTGGAAATGAAAGCACTGGTCCAGTTGCCAACCACACCTTTTTATTTTTAAATACATATATTTGTATCAGGTGACTAAGGCTTTTCTTTCCCAGTTAAACAAAATGTTTTCCTACATGATGACTACCCTGTATTTTTGCTTTCCCACTTTAAAGGTTCTGGGAGACAGCAAATTCTTATTTTACTGTGCAGCATAGCAGGTGGAGTCACTTAGAGTGATGATGTAGTGCTGACCTCCCTTTGCTACCTCTCAAAGTATAAGGGTTTCCCTCCACTGGGATTTTAAAGAAAGATAACCACCATGACATAATTATCCCCCTGTAAAAGCAGTGGAGAATAAGCTTGAAGTGTGAATTAATTTCTTACTCATCAGCAGGTGCGTAGAGCCTCTAAACCTTGTTGTGCACAGTTGCTGCTGAACACGTTGCACAAAGGAGCCACAGAAACTCGTACATCCCTCGTGGGGGAGTCTCGACTCCCCGAGCGTTTCCACAATGCCATCAGTGTCAGAGCTGAAGAGGAGGTGTCAGAAAACCAGATTTGAATTTTTTTGTAACCAAACCAGTGAGGGGAGGCACGTCCTAGACCGGGGAAAGAAGTGTGGCTGTGACTTGCTGAGAAGATCAGATCCTTGGAGTATATTAAGCCTATGACACAGTAACACTTTATTTCAGCAGCAGAAAGCACCCTCAAGTTATAATCTAATTAGAGACATTAAGATTCATTTGCATGTTATGGGGCATATTTTAGGGACAAGCTTCTTTGATCTTTACAAAGCAGCCGATAAATGGTTGTCCCTTACCGTATCTAAATCAGGTAACCTGAAGTTAATATGAACTGAGTTTCAGTGTGCCAGAATTTACATAGGGATGATTAACGTTTCAAACGGAACAGAGCAAACATTAAATGCAGGCATGTTATGTGTCCATGACTGGCAGGAGGGTTGGGTTATTGCTGTCCTAGGAGATGAGTCCTAGGTGACTTTATCATCTTTCAGACAGGGTAGACAATACTCTGTTTTATTCAAGTACCCCAAAAATGGGTTATAAAAGGCATCGCATGCTGCATGTAAATACACGAGAGAAAGGGAGATGGAGAGAGATTTTGCTCCCTAATGGAGACTATTTCATTGAAATATGATCGTGATTTTTTATTCAACTCTTTCCCTAGGTTAATATAATCAGGTAATTTTTCTAATCTGTATTCAGGACATTTGAGCCAGTAATAATTTAGGAATGAGAAAAAATATTCAGGTCTCACTTCACCTTTGCAGAGTCTGGAAATTGACTGCAGACTGTCGGCCCTAAACCTTCATGTTTTATCGGGGAACAAGTTACAATCATTCCTCTGGTTTAGTGCCCATGTTTATGTGAGTGAGATTATTAGAGATCATATATAACAGGGCAGCCTGTTTGTGACACTCTCTGAATCCCCAGTGAAAGTAAGAGGGGTGTGTGGAATGCAGCTCTCTCCTCTACAGCTGTATTTAGGAGGGGAGAAATTTCCCTTTTTCTATTTACCTGGCCGAACAGTAGGTTCTTTCCAGTAAGCTCTGCTTCTGTTTTGGCCAGTGCGGTGCTTTTCTTCTTTTCTGTTTCTATGCACCTCTGTTTTCCTCTGTACACTATCAGCAGTCTGGGGTCTCACTCTTGACACCTGGGTTGTTTTCATATAAGTTATTTATTTTAGGACTGTGCTGTCTGCCTGCTTCTGGGGGCATTGGCTGTCACTGCATCTCCAGTATGCCCAACAGGCTTTTCATATATGAGCCTGTTGCTGCAATAACATAGAAACTGTGCTGTGCTGCAGATACAGGTGCTTTGGGGTAAATATGGGCTCTGTCTCATATGGAAAACCCATCCCTAGCTGTCATTCACTGCTGCTCACATTTCGTACTTGCATTCAGAGCACTGGGTGAGACAGTGCAGAATAATGCCAGCATCTTTTCTCTTGCATGTTTACCTTCTTCAAAGAAGATTTAATAGGTTCTTTGTATGTTGAGAAAGGCTCTGTGTATAAGCACATAAGGGACATGGGTAGAGAAACTACAAAAATAGAAAGAAGGGAAAGATTATAGTAGAAAATATAAGTAAAGTAAAATCTGCTCATAGAATTTTCTTCAGCACTGTGTTATCTATTCAGCATCTGAAGCCCAATGTCACTTACAATTGCTCTGTAGGATTATCATGGTTGAGACTTTGATGTTCTGCTGCACCAGTGGCCTTCTCTATTTTTATCCATAAGCAACAAGTCTTTTAAGCCTCCCCAGCTTTTTTGTATTCCTACTGCTATTAATAATGATGGACAAATTATATGGGCCATAACAACTGAAAGGCCAAATGTCTAGATCATGAAGAGGTAAAAACAAGGTCACTGCTGGCCTTATATTTTTGAGGGGGAATCTGCAAATTTAGATTGTGTTGCTTTGAAAAAATTTAGTTATTTATCTCAACTTGTTTCTGAAAACACAATAATAATTAATAATAACACTCTAGAAGTATTGCAAATATTAAGTGCTTTGGGAACTTCAAAGGACCAGCTTTAAGTAAAGGCACAAGACTATTATTAACTATGACAAATACTGACTGTAGCACTAAGTGTGCATTCATACAATCATTCATTAATTTTGTTTGCACCCAGAGAACATACTGGGACAAAGCCGTGGGTCTCTATCCACGTTTTAACCTAAGTTTTAGTCAGATTAGCCCTAGGTAAAAAACCAAGATAAGCTAAATTTTCTAATAATGCTAACTGAATGATCCACGAGATGTTTCTTGGCTGTGCTGGCCTGATCATTACAAAGGTGGCCAGAAAAGGAAAGTAAGTAGTTTTCATTCTTTAATGAAAAGTAAGGAGGGTCTGAAATAACTTTTGTTTTATTTTTCTGCTGTACGTTTTACATCAGAAATTTACATTCATTTTACACTGCCAGACCAGTGAAAAAAAACAAGGTCTTAATAAAAGGTCTGGAACCGAGGGCAAGGGTTTTCAGTTTACATGATACTGAAATATTTTTGCCAGATGAGGTGGTGGTTACCCCATCCCTGGAAACATGCAGGGTCAGGTGGAATGGGGCTCTGAGAACCTGATCGAGTTGAAGTTCCTACTCTTTGCAGGGGGGTTGGACCAGATGACCTTTAAAGGTCCCTTCCAACCCAAACTATTCAATGATAGCCTTGACTATTCCAGACTTTATGCTGTGTAAGTTATCCAAGGGAGCTCAAAATATACCTGACTGTCTGAGCGGCGACTCTCTTTGCAGGTAATGGGTTTCATCAGCCACAGCATTACTGTTGCTGTGTCCTGCGCTGCTTTCCCTCCTAGCTCCCAAAGGAGGAGGTCTGAGGCTGGCCCCTGGAGCACACACTCCTCTCCCCAGCTGGAGTACTTTCCCTGTGGGAGCACTGCCAGTTGGGGTGGGTTAGAGCAGCCCCTGGGCTTCGTGTCATCCGCTTTCCCTTCACTGAACCAACTGCAAAAGCTGCCAGTGTGTGGTTCCATGTGGAGAATAGTGCGTGTGACAAGTGTGGGGGTGATCTTGGGTGATTTGTAATAGTTTGGAAAAGGCTGTCACTCGTGTGGCGTGTTTGTCTTATGAGCACGATAAATATTTCACTCTGAGAGGTCGGTCTAGTTAGCCGAATTACACATCTAGGCAGCAGCAAATTGTTTTTTTGTCTGAATACAAGAAGGGTCTTTGAGATACTGAGCCAGGCAAATAGGAAAAGGCACACCAGGGGGGAGCTGCAGCAGGCAGGTGCCATCAGGCTTGTTCCTGGAATGAGTGCTTGGGTCTCTAGAGCGTTATTTCAGTTAAAATAAGTAAAGATTATTCATTATAATAATGTGTTGATCAGTACGTGTGTGCCTGCATCACATTAGACATCCTCCAGTGTTGGCCTGAGTTTTGGGAGCCAAGCAGTGTGGTCCAATTGCACCTGTACAGACAGTCAGGTGGAGCATGGACATGAGCTGGGGCCCGTGCCTTCCATGGCAGGATGATAAAACATAACCTGTATCACTGTGTCCTCTCCCTGAGAACAAAGAAAGGTCCCCTGCTGAGAAAGGAGTGGATTTTCGAGGGGGAAAGGTAAGGGCCTGTACAGAACTTTCAGGATAAGACTGGAAGAACAATGGGATTGTACCTGGGGAAAAGTGCATGGGTGTCCATAGCCTAAGAAAAGGTAGAAGGGAGCAGGGTAGAGCTGCTTGTTACCATGACAATAGGCAACAGAGTGTCTGTGTGAGGAACAAAAAGATTACAAGTCATCCAGGAAAGATTCCCATCAAACCCCTACATTTTCTGCAGCTTAATGAATGGAAATTTAACCTTTTATTTGAAAGATTGTCAACTTGTTGGAATCTTGCTTTCCCATCCCACCAGCAACTAATACATCCTGTAGCAACTACAAATTTTGTGTATTACAACATTTTTCACATCCATCTGAAGGCATGTTAGAATTCAGTGGTAGCTGTAAGAGTGATGTGAATGTGAGGAAGAACTTTTCCAGGAAAAAGAGTCTCTGTGTAGTTCAAAATTTTGCACTACAAAGTGTGTAGTGAATCCTAAATAAATCTATATTTTTAGCCTTGATGCTACAATGTGGCTGGTCCATTAATTCATTATTGCCTCTCACATATGCCACCCTTTGCCTAACTCTGAAATGGTTGTAGAATACTGTCACCCTGAAGAGGTGACATTTTGCCTCCACTTTGCATTGTTATAGTAACAATTCCTGGTTAATAAAATTTAACAGCTTTTTCCACAGGAGCTGTTTTTGTGATCCTTCAGCTACCTCTGTTCTCATGGGGTGAAGAGAATGATATATCCAACACTGGGATGTTCTAAGGCCTCAAACTGTCTGCCAGATGCTTAATGAGAAATGTGAGCTCAGAGTCAAGCAAATGGTAGCAAAACCAGTGTGATGGGTTAAGCTTGATAAAGAGACCAGCTAATTAAAAAAATCTGAAGGGAAAAAATCACTCTCAAAATATAATGTTTTAGTAGGTATTAATGCTCTATACTGTAAATTAATTGCTTATTCTGGTGTAGCAAGTAATTTTAGTTTGTGTTTGTCCTGCACCAGGTCTGTATGAACATTATGAAACAAATAAAGGGATGAAAATGCACTGATCTGGATGTAGAGACACACACAAACGAGCAGGTTCATCTGAGTGGCTTTATACAAATACCTAGGACAGCCTGTTTGGAATATTCATGCCGAGCTGTTTGTCATCTTCCCAAATATTCATTTAGGTTTTTTTAGGCTCTTAGAGGAGATATAATCAAATATTTGTGAAGCCTGCATGCAGCACTGCTGCTGGAATTGTGTTTTGGATTCTCTAACATGAGGGCAGAGCTCTGTGGGCTGCTGCTGTGCACTCTCTAACAGGCTCTGCGAAGCCTTCTAATTTGAAACACAGCTGTTATTTCCCCAAAGCCTGACACAGTGAGTGTTCACATCCTGATTTTCATTACTTTCATTTTCTGGGACTGAAAGCCCTTGGACTATGGGCTGCAGAAGTTTTGTTCTAATCAGACTTTTTTTTTTTTTCCCCTTCATTTTTTTGACTTTACTCAGCTACTGTTTACATCAGAAGCAAAAGAAAAGCATAAGGATTGTACTTTCAGTCAGGTCCCTTTTCCATCCATAGCATATCCAAGTCTGGTTACTTTCTTTTCATACATGACATTATTCATAGGACATATTTGTTGATGACTGTTAGGAAGTTTCCTAGTAGTTTTAGAAAGACACTGTTTGGCCTCACTCGCATTGGTTTTTTTTAATCACAGTAGGTATAGATAGCCCATTTCTTGAAGTTTAGACAAGGTTTTACTGTCATAAAAGTTGTAAATATATATTTTATTTCACAGTCCTCTGCTTGAACTGGATACAACAAAAGAATTACAACCTTACAGATTAGTATATATATTCTGTATAAAAACCTATAAAACTCCATGAATTATCATAAGAAAGAAGTAATCATTCTGTTTCTCAAACATAAGAATCTTTAAGTGCCAGTAGGAGGCCTGTAAACTACATCTAAGGGGCAATTTCCACAGTGTAAAAATTGGCAAATGCAAAATTTGCCTAGAGATGCTAATAATTTATGAGTTATGATCCATGTAACATTCTGCAGCTGATTTTTCTGCACTAAAGTAAAGGCAGGTCTTTGTGCAAAAATGGCAGTGATTTTACAAAGCAGAAGTGGGCATTATAAGCATTTTCAAACACTACCCTGTGTCTTGGAAGTTCAAAATGTGTCAGCAGGAAAACCAGCATTGTAGGAAATTCAGGATCCTGACACAGTCAAACACAAAGTGGGATCAGTTAATTTTTGGTTTAAGAACTTAGTGTGCTTTTAAACACTGGAAAATTTCAAGGTCACTGGTGGAGCAGGAGTGTGAAACATGCCACGAAGCATAACTACCCCACAGTGCAGACAATGTCTTTCAGACTTAGGTGTTTAACTTCTTGAATGCCCCTTGAAATCCCTTTTCTGGTGTCTAGAGGAAGGAAACCACAGGGCTCAGGGGGTTTTAGTTCTGTTTCTAATGACATTCAGCAATGTCATCTCTGCTAGAGATCTTTAACACTCAGTTTATCTTATTGCAACAGGGCAATAATGAAACCTGCTTGCAAAATGAATATTTAATTTTAAGATAGCTAAGTCACTTTTATCCAAAGCATTCAAATATGTAAAACACTACTGCTTTGTGAGCTGCACAAATGTGCCCCACTGCTTGGGGAATGGCTGGCGCCTGTTGTAGTGCAACCCTGATTTAATGAGCTGTCCTTATAGTTCAAAATAGAAAATATAAAAAGTAATCAGCTGGGATCCTGATTACCTTTGCCCATGTTATAATAAGACCTTTGTGATAAAACAAAAAGTTCTGAACACTGCTGCCTGCATCATCATCACAAGCCAAGATTAAAATAGATGTTCTGTTATGTTTGGGAAAGTCTGGTGGCCTGATTTTCCAAAGCACTGTGTGTCTGAAAGCAACCTTGGCATTCAAGGTGCAAATGATAGAGAGACAAAAGAACTATTTACTTAGAAGGAGTAGTCAAATTGGAAAAAGTTAGAAAATTGACTTTTACAAAATGAGTTCATGGTCAATAACAACTTTAGCAGAAGGGAGACTAAATTTACTGGCATATATGGAATGAGTGATTTAATCTATCGCTGAATGACTGCCAGTGCTGGGGTGGAATGCAGCAGATGTTTTTCATGGAAACTTTAAACATAATTTTCCGATAGAAAGTGAGGCATAATATTGTCTCTAATAGAAATAGTAGGAAAAACTTTAGTGGCTCCAGTGACTACTGTCTTGCTCCTAGTGAAATCCTCTGCACCCTTTTTTCTCATTTCAACTTCAATCCTTTTTCTGCTGAAGAACCAGTATGCTTAGGAATAAAGTGAAATTATCATAGTAAGCAAAAGGAATTAATTCTGCACAGAAGCAACAGAATTAACTAGTCTGAGGTGAGTAAGCTTGTGTACTAAGCAAAGCCTACATATTTAGACCTTGTTACTCATCTCAGCTGCTACATAGATGGGAGAACAAACTCTTGAAAAAGCTACTCCACGATGGCAGCACCAGATATTAGAGGCAGTTTAGGTAATTATTAAATGAAAATGGTGACCTCTGATGTGGCTGTTCTCATCACTTCTGCAGAGCATGCCTTTGGTATATACACAAGATGGGCTCTGTCCCTGGGGCTGTGCAATGCCAACTCAAATCCTGCAAAATATTCCGTTTTTAACCTAGAAATGCCTATGCTAAGATGCACAATACGAGAATACAAAGGCTCTTGACCCATAAAGGTCTTGTTTTACCTGAAGTTTCCTAGGATTTGACAAGGAAAGAAATATTTTGCACCATGCAAATTTATCGGGAAAACATGTGGGCACAGGGACTCCACAGAAATACTTTCAGGAGTAAGTTTTAAGTTAACATTGATATTGCATGATTGCAAGAACCAGAAGAATGACGAACAACAGTCCGTTAATCCTGTTGATAGTCTTATCAATTTGTTTGGGTAAGTATCTATTCAGGTTTTAAAAGTTAAATACATTCATGAGTTGATATGGATTATCCCAGAGTTCACGCTCTGGAGATTTAAGGGGAGTGTACTTCATTAGTCATAAAGAGAGAGAGAGGAACCATAAGCCAGCCTACAGCCCCCACAGTGTTGTTCGCTGTAGAGCTATTCCAACTCATTTAAAATGGCTCAGTGATGAGGTTTTCATGACTTCCTCTGGGAGATTATTCTACAGAATTGCAAATCTCAGAAATGGGAAGTGTAAATATTCCCTCAGTTAATTTAATTAAGCTCCTCTCCATTCTTGCCCTCTCACCACCTTGTAATTTCTCTCCTTTCTTACTTAGCATATTCCTCTAAAACGCTGTGCTTGAATGGCTGCTAATCTGACTGGGGATAGGGAGTAATCCTTCTTTCTCTGCTTTCCCCATGTTGGATTCACTGCTTGACTGGTGCTTGGAAGGAAGGGAGGAAGTCAGGCAGGGCTTGGGGAGGCCAGAGGAACGTGCACGGAGGGGCTGGCTCAGCCTGCACCACCCACAGAGGGATGTGGTGGAGTTTTGCATGGCTTCTTTCACCATGCTGAGCTCTCCAGTAGTTTGCCTGACTTTATCCCTGTAGCACTCCTTTAAGGAAGCAAAATAACCCCATTTTAAGATAATGGAAGTGGCATAAGCTGTTAAGCAAGTGATAATGTGTCTCCGCCACACCGTGCAGTACCAAGCTGAGATGCTTGAGATGCTTCTATCAGATCAGGTGGGGTGCCCGAAGCAGCATCTGCTGGTGTGCTCTGCACAGAATAATTTGCCCTGTAAAGAAGCTAACTTGGGTCTGTTTCCACTGCACTAAGGAGTGTAGGCATGGTGTTTGTGACAGATGTTAAATGAGCTCAGCTCTTGTTAGGCAGCTAAGAAAGGAAAGACTAAGGGGGTCTGGTGGAGTCCTGGTGAGAAAGCTGCTGACTGGCGTGAAAATCACAAAAGATGATAGTGATGCAGGACCTTTCTTGTCAAAAGCCAGGGATAATGTCACCTTAGCTCTGTAAACTTAGAATAGAAACTGGTGAGTATTAAAGCTAAAATTTACATAGCAATAATGTCTGGTTCTGTTGCTTGGCTACTTATTGGGCTGGTAATTTTCTGCTTTTTTATATTTGATAAGCTACAATCTCCTGCTTTGTAATAACTGAAGTCAGATCACCTCCTTGATCCAGTAGAGCTATTGAAATTTTACTCCACTGAAAGTCAGTCATCATATTTTAGAAGGAATTAGAGCTTACATGCTCTGTCCACATATGAACAGGAAGGAATACAAACTTATAGGAATGCACGAAGGGATTCAACCCTCTCTCTCTCTCTGTGTAGTCAGAGCAGTCAAGATAAGTAGATGTCAAATATCTTTTGTCGTAAATACCTTTCTTCTTTTTAAAATTTTTTTTAAAAATTTTTTTAAATAAATGCTCTTTTGCACTTCCTGACTTCCTGTTTATGGCTAAAATCCAATTCAGAGTACCAGTATATCTGATGGTTTGAACAGGAATGATTTACTTTATTAAAAAAACCAAACCAAATCAGCCAAATGATGAAGGTTGCTATAGGTAAGTCAGCAGAGTTACATCAATGTTAAGCAATTATAAATGAAAGAACCAAACTCTAAGTAGTCTGTAGGATTTGACCTTTAATGCACAGCTATTAAAGCACAGCTGTTTATACTTCAACTCCACTCTTTGTACTTCTCAAATCTCCTCTGATGTCTGTTGCCCCAGTTCCTGTTCCGACTTGGCACTAACGTGTTCAAAACTTAATGTCTGCCCAAAGACCTTCTCTATCCACAAATGCTTTTTTCCCTTTTTGCCCTCTATTTATTAACTTTCTTTTAAATTTACTAGATGTCAGAAGCTTGTCAAACATTCTCCTTTCAGTTCTTTACTACCTTCAGACCTCTTCCCCTCCGTCTTTAAAATCCTACTGTTCTTCTCTGCCTGTCTCCTGCTGGCACTGGTACCTGTGCTCAGTAACTTAGGGGGAGGCAGTTTCTGCTTCTTCAAGTTCAGTAAATGGATCAGCTCAGCATGGAAGATCAGGAGAATAGCATGGAAGTGACACAGAGATGCTTTTAAAATTGCCCAGTAAGAAATGGATGAGTGAACATCTAATGGTGAGGTAAGAGGGTAAGACAGGTGGCAAATCTCTCCTGGATTTGCTTTATTATGTTAAGAATACGTTCCTGTGACATGCAGTGTACAATATTTTCTAATAAATTACATCTCATCTTCAGCATTTTACCCTTCTTACCTTCAAGGCATGTTTTTTTAAATTGGGCTTGTGACCTTTCTGATTCATGAAATATAAAAATAGAAAGCTCTTATGAAATTCTTTTTTTTTTTTTTTTCTTTTTTCTGATAATGTTGAATTTTGTGAGTGTATTATTAGTATAAAGACTTTTCTTTGGGGGTTGCGGGTAGTGTTTACTCTGACATTTAGTGAAGGGGTGTTCTGTTCCCATGACTGCATTTGCTCCAAAATGCTAAGTAATCACAGAAATTAAAAAATATTACAACTGCCAACATTTTAAGTGTATGTTCTTATTTTGGTTTTGCTGTGATGCTCACCCTTTCAGTAAGTGTTTTGATTTTTTTTTTTTTTTTTGATGTTTAGGTCATCTTTGAAAAGAATGCAAAGAATGACCTTTACCAAGTTTGTAGGAAATGCCATTTTGCTCTCAAGTGAGGTGAGATTCATGTGGGAAAGGCTGCTGCTCTGCAATCCTGAAAGCAGTCACTTGCTTCTTTCTTCCTCTGCAGGATAAGCAGATGCTTTCTGCAGGCCTAGGAGAAAGTGTGGCAACCCCCTCTCAGTCAAGACTCCTCCTGGGACCCCAGTCAGGCCTTTTCAGAGACATATTGCTCTCTAAAGTACTGGTATCAGACAAAATGCTCTCATGTTCTTACAGAGGTTGCAATATTGACCTCATCAATATTGACCTCATCAACTTCCCTGCACTATGTTTGGAAGGTATAAATCTGAAAGTAAAAATTACAAAAGTTCCCCAGAGGGACCAGATTCATTCTAACCTGATCAAATCTATCCTGTAGAAAAAAGGGGTACAGCCTCAGCAAGACATTGTCTATCCCATATTCTAAACCTTTAGCAGAGAATCTCTATCCAAAATGCTGATAAGATTGAATAGAAATTTCAAAGAAGAAATTGCCATAAGCCTTCTAAAATGTTTGCCAACAGGCTTTCTTTAAAGGAAAAAAAAAGATTAGGTCTTAAAGGTTTTCATCTTAATTTGAACATTTACTGCCAGTGCCATGACGAAAAGCTCAAGTGTTGTTGAAGTGTGGATACAAAATCATGTAACTAGTGTAATATTAGTTACACATCTCTTATCAGCATGGGTGTGAATGGATCATTTGTTTGGCAACAACATATTTCACTCATTTATAGCGATAGAGATATATATAGAGAGCAGTTATTCATAAGGGGATACAGCACTACAAGAATATAGGTTGATTTCTGTGGCAAAGTTTTTTCTAAATTGCCAGATTACTTCCAATACTTTTGTGTTTCCTGTGTTTAGTTAGGAGTTACCAGTGCCAATGTAGTCCCTGATCTTCTGGAGGTTTAACATATGCTTAAATTTTGACAATATGAGAATTCCTGCTAGCTTTGATTGGACTAGTCATTGGGTATAAGCACGTGTAAAAGTCTTAGTGAGAGCTGATGCCAAGTCCTTTGCTGTCTAACTCTTGGCCAGGGAATGACCCCAGGCTGAATGGGAATACTAGGAAATAAAAAAAAAGAAGTACATAGACGCTGTTACTATTCTCCTGAGTCATACAGTCTCTAAAAATATTTTAAAAGCTGTACACTTCAAAATTAAAAAGTGCATTAAAACCTTCAAATTATTTGTTTTAATAGATCATGTGTAAACATACACCTCTAACTTTGTTTTTATATCTTTATTGAAAAGTATTGTTCTTTAAGTGAAAGACATTTTTGTGGTTAACCTTAGAGGAGAATATCTGTTTATCAACTAATAGAAAAACTGTAGTGCTTGATGGCAGCAGGAGCAGCATCATATTTCAGTTTGAACAGCTGCTATTTCCATGGCCAGACCTGGCAATCCTTTTTGAATTTACACACAGAATAGGCCCAGACAAGAAGATGTGATTCAGCAGCGTCCCTAGAAAGACTTTTATGCCCTATACTGCAGCCACACCTATGTGGCTACCTGTGAGTCAGCAGAACAGAAATTAAATTTTCAATGAGCGCAGTGAATTCAGCAAGCAAATAGAACTCATCATTTTCTGGTAATTCAGCTCCCCATTGTGTCACTGACCTTGGGCAAGTTATTCAGCTTTCCAATGTTTCATCTTCTATGTTAAAAGGATTTAACAAGACCTAATCATCACACAGTATTCTGTAGACCTCAGTGGAAGTGCAGCCACAGAAATGAACGGAGAATTTAGCACGCAGCCCTGCCACAGTATTCGGGGTTTCTCAGATGACTTTTGACCAAAATGAAATATAAATTATGCAAGGACCTGCTAACATTTAATTAAGTGAAGCCTCTTGCTATTTTGAGGGCAATTTCTTAACAAGCAGAATTAGCAGAAATATTCTGCTGGTGGAAGCCAATAGCTTCTCCAGGAAGAGCTGGTCTCTTTCCATCCCTATAAGGCTGTAAGCGCTCTCTGTGTTTTATGAATCATTTATGTCCTGATTTCTCATATTTTGGGTGCAATTTTCCCTTTGCTCAGTGCTGAAGAAGCCGTGCATCTAACAGGGTAAGATGACGGCTGTTATTTTTTGTACACCCATGAGCTGAATTGCTTAGTAGTTTAAGCCACTTTGCAACTGTACAAACACACTGTGAGGAGTAGGAATGCACTTATGTCCCCAAGGACCTAATCTGGCTTGCAAAACTTCCACTAGTGGTACAGATGTGCAAAAAGGAAAAATCCATCTTCACTCTCTGTTTGCATTTGCAGAATGTGGATTTAGCTAGAAAATACTATATTAACATTTATACATCGATTTGTATTCATGTTCTCAAACCATTTTATTTACATTGAGTGGTAAGAATCATATCAGTTTATATTTCATATTTGGACACTGAGCCAAAAAATGACAAAGTGTTTCCTTCAAAACCATCCAGCAAGGAGAGAAATATGCCTGTTCCACTAGACCGTGTTTGTATATACCTTCTTATTTAGGAACAGCTGCGACTATTAGAATCTATTATTTATATTTCCACTAAGCTTATTTTTTCCCCTTGCAGTAGACACTCTACAAAGGAGAATTGTTGTCATTTTTCTGCAGGTACTGTGATTCACTGGGGCATTATGGACGGTGATGAAGCAGCACTGCAGATCCCTGTTCAGCAAGGATCTTTGTAAAGCCGTTCCAAATGTGTTACTTAAAACCAATGTAGCACTTAAAGAAAGAATTAGATGTGTGTGGGCTGTGGACTTTCAGTAGTGAAGTAACTCAGAAAAAGTTGGTTCTGCCTGCATCACTGACCCCACACCATCAAGCATTTTCAAGCAGTGTCAGTGTTTATCCTCACTGCCAGCAGTTCCATTTACATGCATGTGCTGTACTAACAACACACACACTGAGGGCTGCTTACAGCCAAGAGGGAGAATTTGTCACCTGTCCACAGCAGTGGCCTGAGGTTTACACTGGTTACAAGCAAATTTCAAAAAGCCCAGAGGATTGGCTTCAGGCCCAGAATTTCAAACCATCAGAGTTTGGCACCTCACTAAAGGAAACAGTAATAAAATGCCAGAAATGATCACTGGCAAGCTACAGAGCTGTCTAGCACAGAAGAGGTGTGTGTAAGGCACTAGTGCTGCCTGCCCTGTGCTCAGTGGTGGAGCTGTGCTTTAGGAGGTTGTGGCTCCGCAGAGATGGTAAAACAGGTTGTGTGAAGAGTAAGTGCATAAACTAACTAGCACTGACTGAAGACGCAGACATCTGCTCCCAATTTGCATGGAGTTGCTAATTTTTAAAGGACGAATTAGCATAGATCTAATTTTAACTAGGGAGTTGTAATCGATATTTTCAGAAAACGTGGTGGTCACTGCAGGCATTGGAGAGCAATATCCAAGTTCCAGTCCTGCACTGGGCACCTGGAGAAACAAACGCCTTTGGCCAGCAGGAGTAGGTGAGACACAGGAACCATCACTCATTTTATTCAGCAGGAAAAACTTTGAAACCCAGCCCCCCCCTTTCCTCCCTCTCTCAGAAAACCACTTGATTTGCTCTTGGAGAATGCAGCATCCTGGTTTTTCCCCTGAGCAGCAACAGATGGATTTCAAAGCAATCTCTACTATTACAACAGTAGTTCAGCCCCTCAGTTGTTTCTTCTCCTTCAGAAAACCAGTAGCTGATTTAGTCCAAGGCAGTTTCTCCTTCATGGTCTTTTACAGCTCTACAATGGATATCCTGTTTCCTGAACTCCTCAGCTTTACCTTCCAGTTTTCCCAGCCTCGGGAAATCTCACTGTAGCCACCTCCCAGCCACCTTAGAGCATCCATCACACACTGAGGGCTGGGGAACTGCTTCTCTGGTCTCCAGTGGCTCTAGGAGTAGGTTTGGAACAGAGAGCTTCCTTGTGGTGCTGAAACATGAAAAACCAGCAGTGTAGTGCATTATCCACCCCTAACAAACACTTGGAATACCTTCCTCAGGCTCTGGCAACGTGCCTCTAGCTTGTCATGCCAGTAAGATGTTGTTAAAGTGAATTGGAATTGAAACACTAACTCAGTTCCCAGAGGGGATGGTTTAGTGTTTTAAGCATCATGTTTAAAATACCCAAATGCTTTCAGTCTTGTGAGATCCACTGAGCCTTTCACTATTCTAGAATACAGATAGTGAATCTCTTACAATTTACCACCAGGTTTTGCACCTTGTAGTAATTTTGGGGTAGAGATGTCTCCTGTTTAGCTATATACAAAAGGAACTTTAAAAATTACAGTCATCAGTTTCTCTGGTCACCTCTACATTGTTTAGTGGATCACACACGCAGTGATAGTCACTTTTTAGTGGCATAGATTAGCAAACTGAACCTTGGTCACTCCAGACACAGCTTCAGTTTTCCACCAGCTACATATCCTCTGACAGCTCTTTATGTTGGTTGAGCTTGTCCCTATCAGAAATTGCTTTAAAGTGGTTAGGCAGGCTGTGTATATAATTTTTAAAGTAATTTGCAATTCTTTGGAATGAAAACTGCAATATAATGTAATATCATGAGCCAGACACTCAGCCTGCTTCTATTAACCCAAGACCTGTTCAAGATGAGGATGTGGTAGGTTAAATATACTCCTATGACATCCTCTTACATGCTCTTCAAAATGGACTTTTCATAAGTTCATGATAATTGAATTCATCCTGGTTTCCAGGATTTTTTTTGTTTGTGAAGTTTTGCATTCCAAATCCTCAGTCAACGTAGTGGAGCAGCCCCTTCCCCCACAGATGACTCTCTTAATCCTGTGGGATAAGCAAGGATGGTACTTCCAAAAGGACACTAGATTCTCATATCTGCCTGACATCAGACAGATTCCAGGCTCTATTCCCATGCCACAATATCTCCATTCATCACACTCTTGTTTGGCTATAAGGGAATAAAGACAGCTCAGAAGTCCTGATGGGAGGAAATGTGTGACTTAAGTTTTGATTTAATGGCCAGATTGTGACTTTTTTGATAAGGAACATGGGAACGAAAATTTTTAGAGCTGCCCTTAAGTCCTCATAGAGAGAGGCCAAGGCCAGAGCTGTGTCACAGGCTCTGAACATGCAGGGCCTCCTTCTCTGCCTGCCAGGTATCCTGGAGACTTGCTGGAAGGCAGAACACCTACTGTATCTTCCCACCTTCTGGCAATGCTCTTTCTTTAGAGCTGTGTGAGTTAGCTGAGGGTGTTTTTCCTCGATGTATTGCTGACATGGCATCTCTTCTCTGGTGTAGTCTAGTTACCAAGACTTGCTCTACTCTTTCCACGGTTTCTCCCTGGAGGATGAATCATAGATCTCAGGGGCTGACGGGGAGGAGGAGGAAGAGCTGCAGAGAGATATCTGATATTCTGGCAGAACAGCAACAACGGTTCTCGTGGGGATCTCTGTGTACTGAACTTGGACAAAATATCTGTATTTCATTTTTAAACAAACAAACAAAAAAATAACCTCCAAACCAAACAAAAGAGAACACCAGCAACAGAAAATGCAGTTTTGCAATTTGGTTTTGCTTTCACCTCTTACCTTTACCTACAGTTTCCCCTTTCTCTTCATAATCCTAAATATGATGACCTCCTTTTTTGTATTTTCTTCTTATAAGGTATTATCTGCAATCTATAGATAGAAATTGATAATGTCAAAATCTAGCCAGACTGGTGTAATCCACTACATAGCACTGCTATAGGAATGTCAGCTGTGTTTTTTTGGGAGCAGACTGGAATTTTCTGTAAGTGTTTATTCTCAAAAGAGTAAAATTCATCTTCTGTTGTATTTGCTATGTTTTCTTTTCCTCCAACTTTTCACATTATGCCCATATGTGTAGAAAGCAGGATTTTTTTTTTCTTCTGTATATCTTCGGCACATCAGTTAGGTGAACAACAGAATAATAATTCTCAGTATCTTGATTTTAATGTATGTGTGTTTTTTACAAAGCAACTTAAATGGCTACTTAAGCTTCCATGACATCTGGATTTTGTGATTGGCAATGTTTTTATCTTTGTCTGCCTGGCTTCACAGCAGAGTGACAATGAAAATGCATTTAAACAAAAAGAATGAAGAAAAAAATCCGATTTAAATGTCTTGTGGTGTTGTTGTCAGACAAACAAGCATGGTAGTTATACAACAGCTTCAGAGTACACTGAATGAATCTTCTGAAACCAAAGCTCCAAAGACTATGGGATTATTTTTAGAATGCCTGCCAAGACCCCGAAATACGATAATTAATGAACTTTAGCATATATGACAAACTTCCTAATTGAAGTGGAAGGGGTGCAGGGAGCATTAATGAAATGAAACTGAGTTTTTGAAGTATCAGTTTTGAACCCTTCAATTTTGCCTTTCATTACTAATTTTAGGGGATAGCCTTGAGAAGTTCAGTGACATTCATGGTAAAGTCAGAGGTGTGGAGAACCGTGGAGAGACAAAATGTCCCCTGGAGAGAGTTTTCAATGAAGTCACCAATCTTGCAAGTCTTCTCTATGATTTTGCAGACTCAGGCCCTAGAAAAAAGTGGTGGTAAAAAGCATGAGGAGATGAAACAGCTTGGGTGTACTTCATACACAGAGTAGGCAGGAATGGGATACAGCTGTTCTGATGCCTGAGCCCAAGGCACAGCTCTTCAGGCCTTACTGACTCTTACCCTTCAGCATTCCCATTCATATTTACAATGGAAATGTGATTGCAACAGTGATTAAAACCAAGTTATTTTGGGCAAGTTAGAAAAAGACTAATCCCAGAAATAAATGATAAAGAGGAGTTCTTGAATGAGTGTGGCTGGGATCCTTTCCCTTTCCCTTTCCCTTTCTTTTTCCTCCCACTATTGATAAGACAAAAGAAATTAGTCACCTTCTACAAACCTTTCTTTGTCTGCTCAAATTGTTGCTTATACTTATTTTGCACACCCATGGACTACCTAGATAAAAATTGTGCCACTGAAGCAAATAACCAGTGGTTTTGGATTTTCTCGTGTGTGCAGAGTGCTCCAGGAGGATGATGAAGGAGGGCCCAGTGATGCTGTGGGTTCTCCATCCTTTGAGACCTGCACAATTTCACTGTTCCCTTACTCACTTTCAAAGCTGACCCTGCTTTGAGTGGGAGGTGAGAGCAGAGGACTTCTGGAGGTACCCTCCAACATGTGCTGTCCAGTGCTTTTCCTCTGTGGAAGGGGCTGCTGTGTTCATCCTGGCTCTGCATTCAGTTCCTCCTGAGGGAAATTGAATCTCTCACACAGCATTTCATATTAATGGGAGCAGAACTCGCTGTGCATTTATGTTTGAGTCAGGAAACTGAAAAGTAAGTTTGAAAAAAAAAATTCACAGTTTCAGCTTCCCTTTTCCCTTTTACCTATTTGCTTAAATAAAACCTGAAGAAAAAAAATGACCTTTACTGCTGTTTTTCATTTGCTTTCAATTAGAAAATGCAATCCTTCTGGCCTGTAAAATTTGCTAATATTTAAAAGGATTCTAGACATAGTCCCTTAACTGGAGAAAAAATATTACAGATTTTAAACTAGTCTGGAGGAAAAAAAATTCTTTTCTAGTACCTCATAGAATTTTAGAAATCCTTAAGACCAGAAGGATGATTTCTCTCATAATCGTTGTGCATATTAAAGGTGAGAAAAATGCAAATATTTTGTTGTATGTTCTCCTAACTGATCCAGGCTGAAACTTAAAAATGCTACTTCTCTCTGAGAATATATACTTGAATTCATATATTATATATATTCTCTGAGAATATACTTGAAATTATAACTTTTTTCTTATCAAGAGTGAAGATTTTCAGGTCTATTCAGATTATCTTAGAGAATCAGAAAACACGGGAGTGAAAAGAAAACCAAAACCGCAGTGTTGCACTAGTAGTCATGTTCCTCGACGAAGAAGCAAACGCTGCTATTAAGAAAAAGTTGAAAAGAAAGGCAGAAAAGAAGGCCAGTTCTTTGTCATTCTTTGCCTGCCGTCACATCTTCTCCAGCGAGAGGCTTGAATCCTCAACGAGGACGCAATTACCAGTGGCATTTGTGCTCTTCCAGTGCCTGGAGGTCTCAGCCAGGGACGGGGCCCTATTGTGTACGCGCTGTACAAACACATTGAAGAGCTCTTTGTCAAACTCCTCTAAAGCAATAGCTAAGCAGAATCTGAGAAACAACTGAAGAGCAGGCGAGGGGTGGTGCGCGGTTGGAGGGAGGTGATTATGATCACAGCTGAAGCAGCAGTCACTGCAGCCGCAGACTAATCATTGCTGAAGGGCTTTTTGGCATTTAATCTGTGCAGCCAATGCTGGCTTATGTAGCCGCCAGCGCTGCAGTAAGTGAGCATCTTTAATATGTTTATCTTCGCTCTCCCTCCCTGGGATAGGAAAGCATTAGCCTCGTTTAATGCAGAGTTCGCATACTCCGCTCAGCTGGGGCACTCTGTCCTTGCAGGAGCACCCCGGGCACATTCCCTTCTTCTTCCCTCTCTCCCGGCCACGCTGGGGCTGGCCCGAGTTCCCAGCAGCACGACCCCAGATCCTGACACGTTTCAAGCCCTGATCTCCCCGGCCCAGCAGCACCTTTCCCGCAGGGTGAGGAGGAGACTCACTGGGGAGCCCCAGCAGCTGAACCCAGGACAGCTCAGCTGGGGTAACCCCCTCTCTTCGCACACTGCCGCAGTCATGGGGTATTTAGAGAGCAAAGGCCATGGTAAAACATTTTGACTACCTACATCTCCCCCTTCCCTTGTTCTATCTCAGACTGCATTTGAGAAAATTAAGTATATACATACTTTCATACCAACAGCTCCAGGTTTTGAGCTTTTTCATGGTTTTTGGGGGTTGTTCAGCGGTTTGTCTTGGGGTTTTTTGTGTCCGTTCTTTTTAAATAACTGGTAAAAACACTACTTGATAGGGTACTTGATAAACCAAGCCCAAATTGCAAGAAAACAGGTAAAACACGAACCCAGCACCTCCTCAAGGTCTCCAGTGATTTCCAGTGCTCGCTGTTTTGAAACACAGCCCTGGGAAAATATTGTGAAAATCTACTAGATAGGGACTCATCTGCTGAAATACTCTTCAGTTTAATTTTGCCTGCCTCCTTTCAATTTTAATAACTGATTATCTTCCTAAATATACAATGCAGATTAATTGACTCTATGTTTTAGCTACAAAAACCAGAGGCGTAATCAATACCCTTTATCCAATTTATTAGGCATGCATGACATTTAGGTAATTAGGAAGCAAAACATAAGGATCAAAAGAGCAGAACAGTATATTATTAACAGTGAAAGGGACTCTGTTTTCTTTCCCAAGTGAAGTAGTATTAAAATAGCTTAAAAGATGTAAAAATAGAAAGTTTGGCAGATGCATTTTGCCCTTTGTGCACTTTGGAATCCCTTTGCTTTTGAGGCCTTAAAAAATTTGCTATTATAATTTAAGGCTCTTATTCCACACTGAATAGGAAAACAAACACCAAAACAATTTGGAAAACTTTATGCTAATAAATAAGACAAAGAATTCTTGCTTCTTCTGTTTTCAGCCAAACTGAAAGTCCTGCTGTACGCATTTGGATATTTTTGCCTTTTCCTCAAGCTCCTAGTTGTCCACTTCAAACTATTATAACATCCATTTTACACATGGAACATCTTCTACTGCCATTGGTTCCTAATGGATGTTTTTTCCATCATCCATTGCTAGCATTTGCCACAAACAAGTGCAACATCCCCAGCTGCCGCTGCTGCAGGTGAGCTGATTGCTGCATTGCTCTGCCAGCTCCTTGTACTGAAAAGTAAAGTACCACTAAGTGACAAAATAAAAAAACTGTGCCCCTTAGCTGGGCCTCCTTGTTTTTTCCCATCTTGTGTTCCCATGGCCCTTTCCCTCGTAGCCCACTGTACAGTGAGCTATTGTGTGCCAAATAGAGCAGTCTGGTTATGTAAACCCACGTGTGGCTGTCACCAGCTTTGTCATTGGCATGTAGCCCCTCCGTGGCTTTTAATTAGGGTTAATGCAAACCTAGTGAGCTCTTGCTTCCCGGGAAAACCAGAGATTTCATCCAGTTGTTCATGTCCAACACTTCAGCTGGTGACACCGACCCTCAGCAAACAGCTCTGGGGAGCCGCTGCTGCTCCCGGTGGTCATGCGAGTTCCACATTGGCTGGATTCCTATGATATAACAAAATACAGTGAAAATAACCAGTATTTCACTGGAGAAGCATCAAACTACAGTTTGGTTTCACTTTCTACACTCTGTTTGACAAATTGGGAGTTTTGTTTGGACTTGCTCAAAGCCAGAGCAGTAAAGAACACCTCTGCTTGTTGCTCCAGCTTCTGCCTGCCAGAGAGGAAATATCCCTAACACCCAGCGTTTGTGTGTGCCAGCCCGCACGCTGGCCCTGAGCATTTTGGCAGAGATACTACCATGTCTGTCATATTTCTGCAAACACAGAGCCTTCAAAAGTCTCTGCATATTTGGCTTTATTCGGATCTGCTTCCCTCATGGAGGTGGGGTAACCTGGGTTTGCCTATTTCACCTCATTGCACTTTGCACTCAAAATACGAGGTAAAGGTAGTAGGTCAGAGTAACTCCTCCCTCACAACCATGCAAACACACACATTTGCATTTATTGAGCAAGGTTTAATGCCAGGATATCATCCAGACTACTAAAAGCAGGTAAACAAGCAGAGCAAATAGAAGTGCAGCCCTAGGTTGGCTTGATAGCCTGTTACCTTTCTAATTCCCTGTGTCTGTTAGCCAGAATAACTGAGGGGCTCGGCAGCCTTTAAAACTGGAGGTTTAGGATCTCTGCTAACCCTACCCAGAGACTGTCTAATCTGAAAGGCTTTCTTCCTGCTGGAATATCTTTGGAGTTTGAATTTCTGCTGTAAATACGGCTATTTCTGACAGCTCCCTGGAGGAGGCTTAGCAGCCCTCTGGGTACTGAGCAGTGATTTCCTCTCTGCCGTAATCATTTGGGCAGATGAGGGCTGTTACTGAGGAGCCTGGGAGTGTGGGAGCTCCTTTCTTTTTTAGCTTGCTGAACCCAAGGCTGCTCCCTGTCCCCACCTGGGCAGGGCCTTTTATCTGGTGTGTTGGCACATGCAGGGGAAGAAGCAGCCTGGGCACTGGTGACACAGCAAGGACTGGGACTGCGGCTCTGCTGCAATTTCTTTACAAAGCAAACATGTGACATGAGGCATCCTTGTGACAGGCTGAAGCCTGGAATGAGCTTCAGGGGTGCACAGCCCTGTATAATTTAAAACCTTTAACGTTTTGAAAGTCCCTGTTCTGCTTCTCCAAGTAGGTTGGTGGGGTTTTTTTTATTGTTTTTTTACTTCTGCCACGTTGCCACGGGTGGTCAAATGTAACTGTGTAACTACTCACTCATTTCTGTCAGGTTATGCTTTAATGTCTCCTTTTTTCAGTGTTATTCTGAAAGTAAAATGTTACCTACTTGTTCAGAATAAAAAAATCCCCAAGATTTGCAGGTGAATGACAGATGGATTGACTTTCAAATTCTTGACTTAGAAGTGCAAATGACTTTTAATTAAGTTTAAAGACATTTTTCGTCTTCTGTTTTTCATTCACTCTTTCCAGAATCAAGCAGTTGCCCGTGTGATGTCCCCTGTCATTTTTTGTTTCTGCTGTTTACAAGGCTACATCTTTGAGGGCTGGCTGTATTGCAAATGTGTTAGGCATTACAGAGAGCAAAAAATGGTCTGGTGATCATGTTTTGTAGAGTTTAGAGTAAATCCTAGTTGCTGTAGTTAACCTCCAGAAGCAAAAAATCTGATTGGTTTACTAGTCATATTGAAATCTCCCTGTACAGTAACTTTGCAGATGCAAGTCACTCGATAAAACACAAGGTTATGGATCTTTCAATGCAGGGCCTTCTCTGATCACGTCATGTACAGCGGTCAGATTTTAGGAGTACCAAGGCACTTCATCCAACAAAACATTAATATTAGGGATGGGCAGAATTGTGACAATTCATCATTAAAAAAAAAAAAAAAAAAAAAAAATTAATCACAGTAAGTATTCCAGCCCGTGAATCACAACCAAGTCTTTCTTTTCCCCTCAAAGCCTCAAATGCAAGATGGAGGTAATAATGGTAACTGATTTACCAACATGAGGTACTGGTGGCTCTTACACAATTTTTAAACACCTGTCCAAATGTAGGAAAAAGTCCCATCATTAAAACTTCTTTTGCTTTCAAGTTGAAGATTCTGTCATTTTTTGTGCCCAGAAAACAAGTGCTGTTTCAGGCTGATGGCACTTGGTGCTAAATCATTCTTTTGGCCCTCTGAAATAGTGAATTTTCCTCCACAGAAAGTAATAGACTGTGTCAACATAACAAGCCTAACCAGTCTGGGCAACCTGCCTATTGATGTAACTCTATTGCTAGTCAATGAAGGCTAAACTTGTTTGTGAAACACTGCAGTTTATGCTCCTAGAGCACTGCTGGACTGTAATTCAGGTACTTATCCTCAGACAAATACAGAATTAAAAAATAGTCCAGTTTTATTTTGTGTCAAAGAAAAACCCATTTTGCTACTTAGTCACTGGAACCATGCACTTTCCTGCTCAGCTTGACAGCAACAATAAGTGGTTTTCTAAGACATATAGAAAATTCAATTAATTTTGTTATAAGTATTCATACAATTTACTCCTGTTCTCTCTGGATTTTGCAATAGATGACTCTGAGTTGTCAGCAAAACAAAATGTTCAGGCATGTCATAACAAGACTTTTTTGTTATCTAAGAGGCACCACGCTCTTAGCTATCTCTTTCATTCAGGTATTTTATCAAGACTGAATATTTATAAGCTCTCGTATAGCTCAGCAAAAAGAAAAAGTGAAAAGGTACCAGTCATTTTATCTCAATTTAACCTTAATTACACGACGACCCTTTCTAATGGTTATTTCCTAAGACAGGTTGCTGCTTAACATGTACCAGACACTGGGGATGGAACATTACTGGTATCCATAAAAATGTTTACTCATTTTTCACAGCCACAATGTCTTTTCCCCATAGCTGTCATACAGGAATTTTTGCTATGTGTAGACGTTTTGGAGGATGGTGTTGATAATGACACTGAGAATTAGATTGGGCTGTGGTCTGCTAATGATTGGTCTTCCAGTTTTCAAACACTGTTTGCAGTTTCTCTTTTAAATACATGGCTCAAACATTCTTGTACAGGTGGGTGTTAAGATGCTGGATCCCAATTTCAAAAATAGAAATGCAGAACAAGATAAGCCTGTTGTACAATCTAGGTGCTGCCAGGGGCACACTGAGGTTTAAATTTGAGCTGCTTGTAGCTATCATGATTTTTTTTCCATTTATTTGCTGTATTTTCTTTGGTTTTAAGAGTGTGTGGGTATGTAGATAACAGTGATTTTGAGCTCAGATTTGCTTTAGTTTCTTAACAGTTTGGGAAATACACCCTGAGACTTCAGGTAGAAATCTTACTCTCCCTTATTTTTGGTTTCTATTAAACTAAAGCAAATAGGATTTTCAGCTACTCCAAAACATCCCTTTGTTTGAAGATGTGTTGCACACCAACTTTAACAGTTACATCTGATGCTGTATGTGGATGGTACCAAATTACTGAAACTGAAGAGTCTCTCCCGATTTTTTTGATGGCCTATTCTTGTTAGCTGGTGATTTTACAAAAACAAAAGTGTCCTGTCCCTTTTTGGAATGGAGAGAAAAAAACCACCCCAAACCCCAAACCAACAACAACAACGACAACAAGCCCTCCATAACCAAACGAAACAAAACACCACAAAAAAACCCAAACCAAATTCCAAGTTGAAATGAAAGGAAATGAGAGGAAAGTTTGGATTTCTGAATGCACTCAGGACAGGACTCTAATCTGGTTTTGTGATGGTAGATTGGCTTTGACTGTAGTTTTTAGTCATTCAGAATATCTTTGGTTCACAGAAAGTGGGTGGTACTTGGTCAGCAAAGAAGAAAGCTGGTGTTCAAGCTTTGTAGCAGCTTGTTTGCTTTTGCATATGCTTGTAACTTGTTTTTCTAATAAGTAAATTTCATTGGTTTTTTGGTTTTGCTTAAAGGAGCACAGTTGGAAAATCCCCTAATTTTATGGAGCAGGTTCTCAGTTTTATGGGACCCTGTAGGAGTATCCTGAATGATCTCTGTCTTTCTGAGTCAAATGGAAGAGCCAGAAGAATTGGTTACATACCAACCAATAACTCCCACACACCCCTCCACCCCCAGTCTGTATTCTCCAGAATTGTGCAGAATTATCTCCTTTCATTTACAAATGATTAGCAAGTCAGTGTCCCCAGATGGTGCCTGTGGGTACACGTGCTGAGCAATTTAATTTGCATATGTGATTCTTACACTCCAGAGAAAGGTTCTGCTTCTTTTTATAAGATTGCTTTTTTGGAGTTTCTGCCTGCTTTTCTTTCCTTCCTATAGTTTTATTTCCTTCTAATTACAAAAATACACTTTCTTCTGGATGGGAGGGATACTTGGCAGGTCAGGTCGGTAAGGCAAGTGTGTTGAGTGGGGAAATCATAGTGTGAGGGTAGTGTAGAGCACAGCAAAGTCTCTCTTTTTAAAGGAAAGGTGTTAGGTCAGCCCTAGAGCTGCTTTGACAGCCATTGAAGGCTCCTGAGCTGGGTGCTGTGGCTGTGCAGTGGTGGCTGGGTGGCCCTGGTGCAGAGTCTCTGCTCGTTTTGGGGGTGACAGGAGCAATAAGCAGGTCAAGACCTTGGAGCACTGGTGTGAAACCACTTTGCCCACTTAGCACTCCAGTCTTGTGTGATCGTGGCACAGGAGGAACAGACCCTCCATCTAACTCTGTTTTTCTGGATGTTATCAGAAGATCTGCCAACTTGCAGAGAAACTAAACAGTTTCCTTTTCATATATGCTTGTGCAGGGTGAAGAATTTCTCCCTAATATGAAATGATTGAAATTAATTTAGTTATCTTTGCCTTCTCTTGAAATAACAATTTCTGTAACCTATTCATTGAACAAAAAAAAAAAAAAAAAAACAGCCCTTGGTGACTCATGTTGATTGTACTGTGAGGTTTTCAGCAGATAATTATATTTAAATATGTGGGTTTAAGACTAAATAATTGAAACAAATTAATGCAAACTAATAGAGTTATTTCTAGACGGAAGTAATTGCTTGAGGGAAGTACTGTGGCAGTTGTTTCTTTGATTGTTTCTACTGTTTGCTTGGGAACATATTTTAAAATGTGGCACTAAGCAAAACTAATTGGGAGAAAAAAGGTGTGAAATTAAGACTGAATTTATTTTTTGGAATTCCAATACAGTCTTCAAGAGACTTACTTTAGTCCAAAGGAAGAATCAGGGCTTTTGTCTTCACATCAAAGCAACTTTTGAACCTGATATTTCACTTTGCAAAGGAGTTTTTGATATACCATGTGGGATTACAAATAGCAAAGATGAAAAGCTGTGCATCTAAGCCTCTATAATTGCTACCTATGAACTGATTGTATTCTGGAGCTGAAATGGTTTGGACAGTGACCATGTTAAACTTCTCCCCTTGGATTAGTTCAAAGAAAAAGATATGAAACATGAGCCAGTTACTGAGGAGTGATTAGGGCCATGCAGGGCAGGGTCTGTGTAAGATGTGTTCAGTGCCACCTCAAGACAGCAATTCTGCTCTTTGCACCAGAGCTTTATGACAGTCCAATAGCATTTGAAAATGAAGCAGAATAAATGTAATAAAGAAGAGAAGAAGTGGGCTCTCCTTCTTGTTCTAAAGCATAGCAGCAAGTGGTAGGAATCACTCTGCCTTGTTTCAGCTGCCAGCAGAAATAGAATTGTTCAAAAAATGGAGAAAATTTTCCATGTACAGTTAATTTTATTTTTAATATTTGTTGATTTTTTGTCCTTCATGTATACCTAAAGATGCCCTAGACAACAGCTAAGAAACTAACAAATGCTCATGCCTTTTAGATTTGAAAAATGAGAACAGTATGTGTAAGGTTTTGATTTCACCCCTAGAAGCTCACACATTTTAAGTTGTTCACACTAATGATCTTTTCACAATGTCTCTGCTTGAGTTTAAGCTGTAGATGGAAAGAGTTTGGTGAACCAACTAAGAAAACTTATGATGATGTAACTGAAAACAAAGTGAAGCTGAAAAGAAAAAAAACCCAGAAGCCACTGGAAGTAAGTGTGAGATGAGATAGACTAGCAAATCTTTTTGTCATACAATGAACTTGTAAATACAACACTCTGTGGCCACACTGGAAGGACAAATAAAAAAATCACTAATAATTGTTAAAAGCAAAACAAAAGCTTGCAGAATTAATGGAATTATGCCTGGAGTTAGGTGAAATCAAAGGTTTAGGCAATCTAGGCTAACTAACACTGAAGAGTCAGGGGTTTAATGTCAGACAGTCACTATGTGTTAGTTCCAGCACATCTGCTTCAAGAGATGCATCAGAAAAGGAGTGAAGACTTAAAGTTCCTTCTGCAAAGAGTAAAGAAAGCTCACTTTTCCCCCCTCCCAAAAGCTTTGTAAGTTTCTAAAGCTCCAAAGGCCATTACAATCATTAACTCTCCCAAGATTCAATGGAGGCTGCCAGTATGACACAAAGTGTATGGAAAAATTGTGCCATGAACTTACAGGCTAAACTGTGGAATGGTTTGAACTTGTGACACTGCCTGGGTCTGTACTCATACAGTCAAAGTGCTTGTGGGAGGCTTGCCTTGAAATCTGCCTTTTGCAGGACTCAGGAATCTTATCTGTCTTTGTGGCAGGTGCCATTAGGGCTCTTTTACAAAGAGGAAGCAGAGTTCAGAGGGTAGGTGGGACAGCTTGAGGTCCCAAACCCTTTCACACTGCATGTGACTGCTTTATGTTTTGGGCATTGCTGAAGAGTCCTCCATATGCCAAGGCTTTCCCTAAAAATTATAGGGAATCCTCTCCAGAGCTGGCCCTGGGAGTACTTTAGAGCTCATCTCCTGTAGGCAGGTACCAATTTTGGCTTTGATAGCATTTCTGTCTGAATGCATTTCTGGAGCATTAACCACAGCAATGCAGATGTATCCATAAGGCTGGGTTTTCAGAGGGAGTGAGCAAGAAATGTGTCAGAAACACCCAAAAAAATGGAGCAAAAATACATGCTCCTGTCTGAACTGCTAGAAGACAGCAAAGACAGAAAATAGAAAGCTCTGGTTTGGCACAGTTCTTAAAAACTGTGCTAATACAAAATACATCTAATAATTCTGAATAAATGGAAGGCCAACAGCTTTTTAAAATTTTGATTGCACCAAAGAGGTTTTCTGCTTTGCTGCCATTAGCAGTGAACAGGTATGTAAATGAACAAGCAAAAACTTTAATAAAGAGAAAGAAAAGCATTCTGTTCTACTTGGAATAAAGACTCATAATATTTTGTATTCCTCACTTTTTTTTTTTTTTTGCTCATGTTGCTTATGGATATATAATTAACCTGACAGGATGTTTTTTTTATATATTTCTTTGAATAATAAGTCTTCTCAAATGTGAGCCATGAGACTGAGATGGATTTTTCCTGCAGAAAAGCACAAACCTGATAGTTCTACTGTTGTATTGTAAAATACTACAGGATTAACTAGGTTTATTATTCACTAGTTAAACTTTGGAGAGTAAGAAGGTATGGCAACTCCTGGAAAATCTTCAAGCAGGAAATCTTGCCCCTATCTGAATAGCATGAGTAGTCAAAAGGAGAGGAGATTTTTGTTGTGGATGAAATTGAATATTTAAAGCCTAAAGAAGTTTTTAAATTGCTCTTGGTTGAGTCTAGCATAGGAAATTATTGTTTTTCACAAATAGCTGATACAGGCAGTGCCTGGGAATGTAGCTGAGGAGTGAAGTCGCTTATAAGACATTTTTGGGTGATGCTCAGACTACTCTATGCTTAGAAAAAAACTATCAGTGGTGAGTGTTTGAAGATGGAAAGCTAAACCCCCATGTGTCTAAGGTAAATCCCAGATAAATCCTGCTCCCCCCTGAGTAAAGGGATGGAAGAATGGATTATGTGGGCAAGGCTGGGGATGGATGAGCACAGCTCATCCACTTCTGTCTGGTCAACACCTGTGTGTAGCCTTTTCCCTTGCAGCAGAGAGTGTGAACCAAAGCTGAAGAAGAAGGTGTTTGCTGCACCAGCCATCTCTGATAACCCTAACCCTAACCCAAATAATTGGTGTTTCCTCTCTGTCTTAGTCTTCTGTCATAGAATAGGAGGAATCTGCTGACAGATATAACTGCCTCCCTCTTCTCTCTCTTTCTTCATGAACTGCAGATGAGCAGCTATGGGGTGAAGCTACCCTTGAAAATCCACAGTATGACCAGAAAGGTGGGCCAAAGTTGCCCCTTCCCTTCAGTCAATGCTTCAGAAAAACAAACAAACAAAACAAAGCAGTTCTTGAAAGGAAAGGAAGAGTCTACTTCCCAGCACCTCCCAGAGGCAAGACTGATGTACTGTTTCCCTGCTGCTTGGAACTAGCTTGTGGCTTTTTAAATGTGTTGGTTTTCAAGATGCTGCTGATGTTTTGCATGCTGGTTGTTCTAAATGTTACTCAAAATACCTCATGTGTTCCATGCAGCACACTGGCAACTCGTATGTGTAAAACAGTTTAGGAAGGGGAGGTGCTTAGGAGTTACAGAGCTTTATTTCTGTATAACCAAGTCCTTTATTTGACAGGGATTTTTAGTCTTTCTGGACCTCAGCTCCCACCTCTGGAAAGGATAAAACCAGCATGTTAATAAAAGCTTGCTAATTAATCCAAAAAGTAGTGTTTGCATCCTCCACAAGACAAAGCTCCCCTAGGAAAATCACCACTGGCTTTGGAAAGTTAAATTACAGCCCTCACCATAAGCATTTGTTACTGAACCAATGATTATGCCAGTAGAAGTCATAACCATTTAGGTATGAAGGCTTGTAGCCAAAATGTTGATGCTACTCTTATTGTTGTGTGACCTTTCCTGTGTTTCCAAGAAAGCTTTGCTGTGCTGAGAAGAATCTCCTGACCTAAGCTTTTAAAAAGATTGGCAGACTCTTCTGAGTGGGAGGCTGCATGAGAGCAAAGGATAAATATTTGCAATACAATGGAGATAAAGAGGAGGCTGGAAATGTTACTGCAGCATCAAGGCTTTATTTTACTTTTGAATTTGGCTAAGTGCCAAGGGGACTAAATCAGCACACTGGAAAATACAAGAATGAGCACTCTTGAAAGAAAAAGATAAGCTACTAGAATCAGGAGTACAAATTTTGTTCTGGATATGACTCTTGGAATATTTTCACATCTGAACCTGAAGTAATACTAATGGAAAAAAGTATTGTGCTTTTATTTCCAGCCGATATATATCTGCCTTTATAATTTACATAAGTCTTGTAGCAAAATATTAACTTCCATTATTTATGAATCTATTGAACTTTGCAAGGATGTACTGACAGTTGAAGGATTATAATTTTAAAGGCAGTTCAGTTCACATCATAAATATCCTAAAAGGTCACATACTACCCTACAGTATCATCTGAAGGACAAGGAGCTTAAAGTCAGAGTGGTTTCTGTCAGTTCAGAAAAAGTTCCATCAACATTATCATTTTAGAAATCAACATGTACCAGTTTATCACCCTGTGGGAATATTTTTCCACACATTTTTGTGAAATGCTGAGCTCCCATGGAGTCACTATGTGGAGTCTCTCCTCTTGGTTCTTACCAGATCTCCTCTGGGGTTAAAGAACCAACTGCAATCCCAGTGTTCAGGCTACCCTCATGCAACGTGGACACTGCAATACCAAAATCAGCTAGATTCCAAGCATCTCTGTTTCTCATGTCTACCTACCCTGGAAGTGTCAGAAATAAAAAAAGGCACTCAATATTTTCTGGCAGTTAGGTCAGTTTAAAGGTCCACTGACAAGAGTAGTATCATTTCATTTGCAGTGTTGCAGAAACATAGAATATTCTCACTTGGAATAGGTGCACAAGGATCATTGAGTCCAACTCCTGGCCCTATCCAGGACATCCCAAGAATCACACCATGAGCCTGAGAGTGTTGTCCAAACACTTCTTGAACTCTGTCTGGTTTGATGCTGTGACCACTTCCCTGTGAAGCCTGTTCCAGTGCCCAACCACCCTCTGGGTGAAGAGACTTTTCCCAACATCCAGCCTAAACCACCCCTGACACAGCTTCATGCCAATAGTAACTGCTAATTTCCTGCTTCTTGATAATCCCATGGCAAATAGTGACATCATTTCCAATTACCTCTTTTCAACAGAGAGGGGAGAACAAAGCATTTATTAACTCACTGTAATAAAATGAATGAATAGATCATACTGAAAACGTTGGAGTATTTCATTGCATTAAAGAGTGTGCCTGTAAAATTTCTTGTTAACTCTGTTTTATACTCTTGAGTTATCTGCCATAATAAAAAATACTAGGACAGATTTACAAGAACTTTTCATTATAAAGATGCAAAAGAGACTGACAAATATAAACTGATGCTCTTTGGCTGGAATATCAAGTTTTTCTAAGACAGTTTTAAACAGCATGTTACATTTACATTCATTGGCAGCAGTAAAGAATAGGGCCCAATATCTATACGAGTCGTATACAGACTTATTTTTGTTCACCACTAAAAGACAGAAAACACCCTATTTTTTTATTTAAACAGTTCCTAAATGTGAGTCTCTCACAGTGAATCCCTGTTTCATATGGCTTAGAGGACTGGTGCAGAACAAAGCAGTAGCTGCTGACAGTGTGTGTGCTGCTGGGTAACATGTGCTAACAGAGCTGGCATCAAGTGGAGAGCCTGTTTTATACTGTCTGCCTTAAAACAAACTCCCCTATTCAAATATGGGGAGCTGAAGTATCCCTACTCATGAAAAAAGTTGGCAAAATTCTTTCTGAAGCAGATAAATTCCATGATTATTTTAGTGTTTTAATTATCATGACAAAGACTAATTGTTATTGTTTTTTAGGAGCAAAACACACACACAATTGCAAGATTTCTGGTTTGGGGTTAATTAAAATGCTATAAATGTTCCAGCAAATGAAAAAAAAAAGCCTGTGGCTTTCATTTTTTACCTCTCATAATGGAAAATAAGCCCCAGCAATCAGTGGGTTCTCAGAGGTGACAGCATAAACTGCTTGGGCTAAAGGAACAAAGGAGAGAGAGACAGGACTTTCCAAGTGAAACTCCAAAGGAATTTAGGTAAATAAACTCCAGAAATCAAGATGGAGCCTCAGTATCAGATTACTGCCCTTCAACACTTTCCTTGGGAAGCAGTGTGTGGTACAAGCCCACAGCTCCTGTTGAGAGTGTGTGCTCACTGACTGCTCTTAACTATTTCAGAATCAGGATTGCACCCACTAACTTCAGTGAGACTGCTTGTTAGATAAAGGCTGACAAATCTGGTCCTAAAGTGGTAGACTCTCTTGATGAATGTGCATCCTAATTCTCAATGACATTTAAGTGAGTGAAACATATGTACAGAGAGAATAAAATGCCAAAATGTGTTGCTTTGCCAAGTTGCCACAGTTGGAAGCTTTCAGTAAATTTCCATGTGTTTGTTGATAAATCCTTCGTTTTAAATAAAACATTATTTCTTTCTTTGAGTAGATTTGGAGTGACAAGTTCTTAAAGGCTAAGCAATACCTTGGTTGTTTTGCAACACCTGTGAAAGAAAGCAATTTCTTCACTTTTTTCCCTAGCTGTCTGCAAGAAATGTGAATTTTCTAGTAGCTAACTTACTTGTTTTACAGATGTAAATTTTTAAAAGCTCAGAGGCAAATATCAGTTCAAAGGTCCTAAATGTTTATTGCTAGAAGTAGAAATGAGCTTGGTTAATTGTTAAACAACAGACAATTTCCTGGGTGATTCAATACATCACAGGAGATAGGTAGCCCTGATTAGGACCTCAGAAATAATTGAACAGGATAGATTAGAAAAGCAAGCTTAAAATGCAAAGAACACAAGAGAGGAATTCATTTAGAATAAATGCTATTATCTTTAAATTTCATTATAAGGTTGCTTTTTTGGCATCATTCTACAGCGTGTTTCGAAGCTGGCTGAAGTTATTGAAAACACAGTGAGATGGCAGCGAATATCTGGAATTAAACCAGGATATTATTTAATTATTTAATTTTGCACCAGTCAAGAGAGAGATCTATGCACTCCAATTAAAATTTAATACTGTTGAACAGCGACAAACAATTTTAATTAGCATTAGATTGCTCCATAATGCTAGTTAACATAACACCAGCTAATTCGTGTCCATAACAAGTGATTCCGTGATGCAGTTCACATAGCACAGCAAGCCCTGAACAAACAATGCTGTAGCTGTTTCCTCTGTCAGAAACCTTGTAGAAATCAGGGGGCTCTGCAATGGCTAAACAAGAAAGTCACGATATTTGGAAACCAACACTGTACTTTCCTCGGTTACAGAATTCATTCCCATGTGCACCTATTAACCTCCTCAGTCCTGTATCACCTCAGCCTGCAGAGTCCATCTGACAGGTACCTGGGATGGAAGGGAGACACCCAGCAGCTCTCAGCAAGGGGCTGTGCTCTCTGGCCACAGCTGCTGCCAGATGTCCAGACAAGATATGAAGACACAGTAAATACACAGTTTATATATCCAGGATATTCCCAGTATCCACCGCTGCAACTCAAGAGCTTCTTACTCACTAAAGTAATCAGAATCCAGATTCATGCCTGGATGTTGGCCCAATCATTTGGCAGTTTCAGGAATCATCCTTGATATATTGCTCCTTTCAAATCGTGAGCAGAGGACCTCCTGATGCTCTGAGGCAAACCCCACTCTTCTGTGGGGTCACTGTCCTGTGAGCCTTTCCTTCTGTCACCACATTCCTAAGGTCACTCCCTGCTTTGCTTTTATGGACCAGTATGAATTGTTTGTGACTACTGGCTTCTAACAACAGGTTCCTTCTCCTTTTCACTGGCCGTATTTCTAACAATAGGCAGCTGTTGTACTTTCTGTCCAGCCGGTATCTCTATAATACCCCAGTTTAGACATTGCCTCTTGTCATAGGTTAGCAAGCATAGTCCCGGAAGGGACGTCCTTGCTAAGGGGTGCTTACAGTTTCCTCTGGGAACTGATAGAACCTATCAGCTGGCCAGTTTGAATATGGACAATTCTCTAAGCCACTTAAAGTTGTGATCACCTCTGTGATCCACATTTAAGAATAGGCAAACTCCCCCTCCAAGCTCTCTCTCGTTTCCGGCGCTGGGACAAGTGGCTGCAGGCCCCGTGTGGGGGCCAGTGGGCCCAGCCAGGCCCTGCTCGGGCCAGGCCGGGCCGGGCCACGGCCATCCTGAAGCCATGGACCTGTTCCAGCCATGGAACCCCCCCCCACTGCCTTGCCGTGGGCAGCCGGAGCGGCTTGGCTCTCCCCCCTCTCCACTGCGATAAGAAAAATTCAACATTCCAGCTGCAAAGCTGCAAGGCCGAGGTGAGATTAACCCTTTTTATTGCTGTGAAGAGCTGAAAACCTGAGGGAAGAGAGAGAGGAGATGCTTAAAGCTGAAATTCTGTTGTGAAGCTATGATATATCAGAGTATCCTGTTGTAATTTCATGAAGATATGGGGGGTGGAGTGTTCAACTCGTGAGCAAAAGCACCTGCGCTGAGATAGGCAGATGCTGACGCAGCTGTAATTTCATGAGAAGTTTGGACAGGGAGAGATGAACCAGATGAGGACTTTTGCTCCAAAGGGGAAAGGAGAAAACCTCAGTCCGTAGAGATGAACCAGATGAGGACTTTTGCTCCAAATGGGAAGGGAGAAAATCCGAAATTCCAGAGAAGGAAAAGTTCAGCTCTCAGCCTCTCTCCAGAGAACAAGGAACTGCCCAAAAAAACTGGCCAAAAAAACTGACTGGAAAAAAACTGCCAGCCAGGTGCTTCCTCCCTCCCCCCTGCCCCCAGCTGGAAAAAAAACCTGCTATCTTTATGTGACCTTGAACAAGTTTCAAACTGCTTTGAGAAAGTTTTGCTCAGTTTTTTCTTCCCCCTCTCAGGCTCAGTTCAGAGGCATAGAAAGGCCAATAATTAATTTCTGGGCATAGGCAGCGATATGGGATACACATCATAAGGTCACCCCAAGACATTCCACCCCTTATCCCATATTGTTGGCTCAATGTCCAAACTAAGATATTCTAATTCTCCACACACATTAATACATATGTAAATATATATATGCAGCTATGTACAAACAGTGACAGTGACAATCAGCAAGCAGGAGTATACTGGCATTTCACACTACGGGTGGTTTTCACACAACAATCAGATCTCCCTGTGGTACACAACGTGTTGTGCCATCTTTCTGCATTACCCACCATGTGCAACCAGGTCCCTGAGCAAAGACAACCCCACGGATGGGTTTGTCTGTACTCGAGGCAGAATTTATCTACACAGTCTTTCCTAACAGACCTCTGACATGCACTACTGGGACCTTATCTCCATCTGTTGTATGCAGGGATTCAGATTGGGCTGGACCAGCTCTATTGGTGGAACCTCGGGTGTTAACTAACCAGGTGGCCTTTGCTAGATTCTGTTCCCAATTTTTGAAAGTTCCCCCACCCAGTGCCTTCAAAGTGGTTTTCAACAATCCATTGCACCGTTCCACTTTGCCTGCAGCTGGTGCATGGTAAGGGATGTGGTACACCCACTCTATGCCATGTTCTCTAGCCCAGGTATTAATAAGGCTATTCTTAAAATGAGTCCCATTGTCAGACTCAATTCTCTCAGGGGTGCCATGCCTCCAAAGGACTTGCTTTTCCAGGCCCAGGATGGTGTTCCGGGCTGTAGCATGAGGCACAGGGTAGGTCTCCAGCCATCCTGTGGTGGCTTCTACCATTGTGAGCACATAGCGCTTGCCTTGGCGGGTTTGAGGCAGATTGATTACACCTCTGCCACTTGATGAAAAACCTTGCAGTTGCAAGGAAAATTACTGTAAAGGATAGGGAGCTTGGAGTGATTTGTTTACCAGTTGTTTTTGTAAAGATTGAAAATCTGTAGTGTCTCAGACCAAGAGAAGGCTCAGTCTGATGAAAAGCTGAATATTTTTTCTGCAGAAGCTTGTAGAAATTAATTGTAGGTAATTTAGTTACAGAAATGAAATCAGTCTTGGAAATGTCACACTGTCAAAGCAGTTTTTTTTAAAGTAATGTGGCTGCTATACGTTATTGCAAAATGTCTTGTAAACCAGAAAACTCCTAAAATGTAAATAGATTAATCACAGTTTCCAATTTTTCCAAATAGCCCATTAAAGATGTGTTATTTTAAACAGATGCAATCACTTCTGAGCTCCATATACATTTTCTTTTTTTATATCCTTGCCAATATCAATCTCATTAGGATTTAATTCACCAATATGACTGCAAAAAGCTGGATGTTTGCATTACTGAAGGAGATGTTACTAAATGTAGTAGCTCCAGAAGCTCCTTGTAAAATCCATGTAGTCAATGAGCAGATGAAAGCCAGTTTTACCAAATACACATTAAATCCTTAATCAAAATAAAGCTAAAATAAATGGCAAATTTTAATGCACATAAACAAGTGAAGAGTGATGGTGATCTAGAAACTTATTCCTAAATTATATCAGCTCAATTTGTAAAACATTAACACATAAAGGAATCTTGATGTATTTTTTTTTTAAATGGTCCCAATTGGCAAAAAAGTTTTGATTTCAAAGAAAGTGTTTCACAAAGTTCAGTGTTGTCAGAACCAACAAAGGTTCAAACCATTCTAATAATGACTATTTACAGAAGAGATGGAGTGACTCATAAAAAGAGCTTTCAAGCCAAACTGTAGCAATATATTTTTAAAGAATAGCCAGTTTCTTTTCAATTGTCAGCTGCTCACTATGATCTAAAAGGGTTCAACTGCAGTGATTTGTAGCACTCTCCGTTTTCATCGATGTTTCACAATTCATCAGTTTCAAACCTAAATAATACTGTACCCCACTGCAAATGTTCCTCTAATCTTTTCCTCCTCAAATGACCTGATCTGCAGGACTACAGGGGAAAAATCCCCACTGTTCACCACTAAATATAAATCCTGCATGAAACATGTCTTCCCTTTATCTTTTCCAATGCTTTGTTATTGCATTTAATGATCTGTCCCTGATTTCCCTTATTTCCTGTCTTTTAATGACCAAAGAAGAGCAGAAAAATCCACTGTAATACACTGATCTCTTTGAAGTCTCCCATTTGATAATTATAGGTAAAATGATGTTAAAGAATATAAAACCCCACAAGTTTAAGGGAGCAAACGTGCAATGTATCTGTAATATTATACTCGATTGTACCTCACTGTTTATTATAACCTTCCTTCTTTGAATGTCATGAAAAACCCTGAGACACCAATTGGTGTCAAACTGTATTATTAAAATTTCACGGTGTAATTCCTGAATATTGCTGGAGTTGTTTTAAACATTGAACGTTTTTGGGTTTAAAATGTTATTTAAAGAAAAAGAGATACATCCAGGATGCCTATCTCCTTTCCCAGTGCTCATCCCTTTAATACTTGATTGATATACTCTCCTGGTCTGATTTTCAAAAGAATTGAAAAAGCGAGGCAGGAATCTGAATGTCCTACTTTCCCTGAAATCCCTGATATTTCCTCAGTTTCATTGAAATTCTCAGCATATCCTACAGAGACTTTCAAGGTGTTGGCTTCCTTATCAATGCCAGAATTCACCACATATCTGAGAATTATCTCCTACTCTTCTTGTTCTGTGTGACAGTGGATTCCACAATAACAAATCAGCCTTTCATCCTTCCGAAATGTCCTCTGCATGTGTTAAAGCTGGGCTTGAAAATTTTGCATTTCCCAGACAGAATTATGGCAAGGTAGGGAGCTGGAGTCCTCGTGCTCCATAAGCTGTGGGTGGGCTGCAAAGGGACTGGATTCAGAGGAGATACACAATGTCTGTCTGGAATGGAAATCAATTCCTGCAGAAACCCCATTGAAGGGCACCTCACACTCTCCCTAATCTCTCCTCCTGTTCGGAGAACAAGGCTGCTGCAGCCAGTCATTTCTAGGTCCTTGAAACTGTGCAGCTTGGTATAATTTAGACATGAATTCTCTATCTATATAACTTAAAAAATTACACTGCTTCCTGTCTTCCTCATGGAGTAAAAGATTTTCCTCATGGCCTGTCTGATCCTTTCAGGTTTCAGTTTAATCCTGTTGTCTCTTTTAGTCACACCACTGTGATTTCATTTTCTTGGTACCTTCTTCCATGCAGGGCTGGGCGGGTGCTGAGGAACCCCTGGATCCATCTCTTCTCCAAGCTCTCAGCCTCTCCCTGCAAGGCAGGGCCTCCAACCCTGATCCATTGTGGCAGTCTCTCCACTGAACCCCTGTCACGTTGTCAATGACTTTCTTATCCTGGGGATCTGAGAATGAACACGGCATTCCGGCTTTGTTGCCTGTGACACTGTGTCTCCTGATGCCTCCGAGGGTGTAAATTATTTTCTGCTTCACCAAAGTGTTGTCTGAGCTATTTATTATGACACGAGGGGGGATTACTTGGCACAATTTAATAGTTCTTTAGATAAGAGGAAAAGAAAAGCTTTGAAATCTGGGGAAAAACAGCCAACTTGCAAAGGAAGTTTTAGAATGAGTGAATCTGGTCCTTCTGTCCAACCTGAACATGATTTTGCCACAGTGCAAGCCCTTCTGTGCTACTGACAGTATCTGCTCCTACAGGACCCAAAAGAAGCTCCATCTTTCAGACTGGGGAGCTGGTAGGCTGTATTGGCACCTTGGGAAAGCACAACATACAGAAGAAGAGCTTGATGTATTTGCTGACATTTCATCATTGGTCATGTATTTGTTGGACTGACAAACAACTGTGGAATGCAGATGCATAAGGAAACCTTTTTAAAGAGAGCAGTGAATCAGTGTTTGAGACTGATGTTGCATATGATGACAACTCCCTGACTCTCTACGGCATTTCTCCTGTCTCAGACACTGTTCTTGATGTCATGTCCCATAGCTTCTTTTCCTTTACCTCAAGTCCCCTCTTCCCCAGTTATCCTTCACTCTAAAATACTCCATTTGCTCTGTTCTGTTCTGTTTTTCCTTCCCTGTCACCGGTGTCCTCCAGCTCCCTCAGATGCCTCTTTAACACACAAGATTTTGAAAGTGGGAGCAATAGCTTGGAGGTCAACATCAAACCATTCAATGTACTTCCCTGAGGAGAGTCACTGTGAGCTGCACAAATAGAGATGCCTGTGAGTAAAGACTCTAATGCTTCATTATCACTGCAACAGAATAATTGGTACTCTAATTTACATCCTCCCAACACTATCTATCTATCAAGATGTAATGAGATATTTAACATGTTGTTACTCTATGTACGCACATGTTTTATACATAACAACCTGTTATCTGTCAGCTTAAACCAGCACTGTACAGTACAATTAGATTCTCTCCCCTATAATTATCCTAACATATGTCTGGGCAACCCCAGCAAAGACAAATAATATGCACTGGACATAAATCATGACAGAATAAGGCCATGAACTCTCTTAGTTTGGTATTTTATATTATTTAACTTTCTTGAAACTTCAGACACTTAAAGTCAAATGAATTCTTAAAATGAAAAATCTATTCATTTTTTTAAGAAGATGGCATAATACTTACAAATGCCTTCTCTACATTTTTATTCAAAAGGAATAAAATGAGCTACCCAGCAGGGTAGAATATGGATCAATATGTGTTTTCAGTGGTTCCTGGTTTTATTTCCACTGAACTCAGGAGGTGTTTTGCCACTCATTTCCAAGAGTGCAAGATTAAGTCCGAGCTAGAATTTGTATCAATCCTGTCTATGTCTTTTTTAGGTTCACAAGTACTCCAGAAATCTTTAAATTCTGCTACCTACGAGTAACATGCACTCCGAATCGTGGAGTTCCCCCACAGTCTGAAAGTTCTGCCATCACACAAAGTCCTTCCAGCTCTACCATTCAAATGGCTGCTCTTGCAAATAATCTTTCTCAGTAAAATTAGAGCAGTAACTTTGTTCCTATTAAAACTTGTTTTTTTCATGATCATATACAATAAGAATTTTCTGCCTTCTGTGCCTCCTTTGTACAAAGAATTGCAGTGGAAGAGTACTTGTATTCTTTCTAAAGACCATGCATGATAATTTCAGGGGTAACTTAAACCAGGATATTCTCTTCACCTTCCCTGGAACCTTCTACATGAGCAGAAGGTATCCTTGTCTGGCACAGGTAAGCACACCAATTTTCCAAACTGTTCTGTTACTTCAGATTCAAGAGAGAGAAAAATGAAATTATTCAAAGTGAGCGATTCATTAAAAACATAATGAAGAATGTGCACTATTTTAAAAAAACATTAGGTAGAAACAATCCCAATTACACTAAGACTGATGGGACTCTTCTGTTCAAATCAATCCCATCTGACTGATGGGACTCTTCTGACAAAGAGATTTTAACCCTCACTTTAATTTTGGTTCTTTTCCTTTTTTCCTGCAGAGAATTTATGATTTTTTTTTTAATTACACCAACTGTAGTTTAACCAGAGTGAAGGGGATCTAGTGCCCCCAGTTCTTTTGGATTTCTCATAATATCCTTGTTTGTTAGTTGCTTAGACACCAGCAAGTAGAAAACTGTTACATTATTTTATTCTCTTAAAAAGAAACACCTTAATTTAATAATAAATATAACCTTCACAGAGGCATTACTTTTGAATTTTTAGACACTTCAGAGACTAAATAATTTTAAAAATTAGAGTGTTCACACTTTTCAGCTACTTTTGTTTTGCAGACAATAGCAGTGGATAAAACATTGGGTGCATTCAGTGTGGAGCAGCATTGACATAGGATTAGGCAAATGCTCTAGAAATTAGTGCCCATCCCTTTGGTATTTCAGATTTGCATCTTAATTTCCCTTTCCTTCAGAAAATGTTCAGTGTATTTCCATGTGTTTTTGTCCAGCTGACATAAGGGGTTAGAGTTTATTTCGTGTGTACAGACGTTTTTCTGAAATACAGCAATCTGCAGCTATTTGGTAAATATGTCTGGAGGCTTTATTGTGAAAACATTTAATTTCCATTTCCAATTTCAGATCACCTTACTGGCACTTGAGTTATTCTCCTACAGTCAAGAATATTAGAGAGATCAGCTGTTTTGTCTATACAGTAAATAATTTGGAACAGGGACCATAATTTACTCAATATTTGTATCACTTTAAAAATAATGTATTCTCAAATTGATTGACTTCTAGTCAGTACCATAATATGAATGTTAAAACAGGGTTGCATTTCACACTAAGTCATATATTAGCCAGTATTCATGGAACCCAAATTTAATTCTGTCTTGGGTGAGTATCTACACTACAGAGTTCAAAGTTACAGTCATCAAATGTCTGAAAGGAAGCAGATCAAATACCTAACTGGGCAGTCAAAACAGCTCAAATTGCAACTATCAGACACTTATGATGAATTGCTCATGAATAAGCAGCAGGCTAAGAATTACTGACAGAAGCTATTCTGAGAGGAGTTTTGAACAAATCCTGGGGAAAAAAAAATCGTGCTGTTTCAATGACAGTTCACAAACAGAGAGTTGACATTTGGCAAACACATAATTCAACATGAATTACTCAGCCAAGACTAGTAATAACACCTAGCAATTATACAGTCCTTTACACATTCAGCAGATTATACAAACTCTGACATTAATTAAGTTGAACCCTCTTCTCCTCTGCTCTTTGCCTTAAAATTCTCTTCAGCAAAAAACTTGCTCTGGCACACACAGATTTTCACACAGACTGGCTGTGTGACCAGCAAAATCTCCATCTTTATGGGCAAAGAGAAACAAGGTTGAAGTCTGAGGCAAAAACGCAAAGCTGGGTTGTCAGTTTAGAGTCCAGCATAAATTAGGAATGATGCACAGTTGTGAAAAGCCAAAGAAGGACTTGGGATTTCTCAGTTACTGTCCTTGTTACTGGGAGGAGGAGCAGGAGGAGGAGAGGGATTTGTCTGCTGGGTTGGTACCAGCTGAAAGCCCAGCAGGAAGATCAGTGGAGGTAGGTGGTTCACAGCCCATCCTTGCACTGGAAGAGGCATCACCATTATTACAGGAAATATTTGCAGGTTATTTAGTACCTGGAGTATGTACCTGGAGTCAAAACACTTCAGAGGGGCAGGAGACATAAAGCCTTCACACGGACTTGTTTTCTCCTTCCCTTCTCCCGGCCTCCTTTCTCCCTGTACACACAGAACTTATTCAGGAGTGTATAGAAAAAAGCAAAATTATACCTGAGTAAGACCTATTGGAAGAAAACAGGAAGGCTAACAGGCTGGGATCACACTCATAACTCCAGACAGCATCCTCTATAATTTCTTTTAAGATTGCTGTGAAATTAATTTCCTAAATATTGTCAAATCACCTACTCTCTCTATTCAGATAGATGATATATGCATGAAGTTGATTAGTCTGTAACAAATATGTCCTGAAATAATATCAGGCTGCTGATAGTGGTATAATCCAAATTTTGGAGGATGCCTTGAATAGATCAGAAATTAGAAATTGTTCTTAATACACTCAGGTGAATGCATATCAATTTATAGAGATGATAAATATTCTAAGGAGACAAAGAAAAATAAATTAGCCCCAACATTTTTAGCTGATGGGGTTAAAAGGCAAACTCATTAGCACATTCATAAGACATTTGCTTATCTATACACCAGCCTTCTGTTGCTGAACAAACCTCCAGAGTATCTCCTGGTTCATTTCTCTGCCTTTGTCAGTGGTGCCACATGTATGGGGTTCAATATTGCCCTAGTTATTCAGCATTGGTGAGTGATCAGTGTGCCCAGTAGCCACTCACTCATGTGTAAGAAAATCAAATGGTTCAGAATCTTTGATCTCATTGCATTTCACTGCTTGTGTAATTTATAGGGCTGATAATTGAAAGTGGTACAGGTTCCCTGAGTTAAATTCTCTGCTCATTTTCTAATGTGCTTTGATAAATGAAGTAGGTTGGTAAGCATAATTACGGTCCTGGATTTCGATATTTTTCTCTCTCTCTTTAGGATTATATTTAGATGTAGTGGCAGTACAATTTTAAAAAGAGCTTTTCCCTAGCTACCATATGCCGAGTCTCTCCCAAAGCTCAAGTCTTTTAGGTACAAACTCTTAGAGAACATATAAGTTTCTGACAGACAGCCACCTGACATGTATTTGAAGCTATTCATTATAAATTGCATGCCCCTTCTATGATTAGAGAAAGCGAACACTCAAACTAAACTTCCAAAGTTTGCTAATAATCAATAGCTCCACCTTTTCCTGAAATTCCCTGCATCTAAATCACCAAACTCGTTTGTGCCAGGCAGCAATCCCTGGCTCTGTGGCCCTGAGACATAACTAGAATATTTTGTGTTTTCAAAGTGAGATAATCTGGAAAAAAAAGGTGAAATCTGTACTGCAGCCTCCTGGAGCAGTGCCTCCAGAGGACGATGCCAAGAGCATGCATTGCCTGCCCTGTGGCCTGTCCTCAGGGTATGTGCTTGTCTTTGTGGGCACGGGGCCTGCTGGCATCACGTCAGAAGTCTGTCCGAGGCTAAAGGAGCCCGTTTTGGCACCATCTATTTCATGTTTTCTGCCTGGAGTGAGCCCTGGAGCAAATTAGTTTGCCAACTGTCCCTTGGCTTCCTGCTGGAGCAGACGAGCGTACTCACTCAGCAAGGAGCCTGGGAAGCCCTGGAATACCTGCACTAGGAATAAGCAGCACCCAGGCTGGGCAGCTCGCTTGCTTAGCAGCACAGGGGCCCCTGAGGACAGATGCCATGTGGTCTTGCTATACTGACTTGGGGCTATAAGTGTTTCCAGGGTAGAACAGATATTAAAATATCACCCACATCACAGTTTCCATGACTATACGAGCTTGCAGAGCTTCTTATCCTCATGTGTAAGTTGTGAAGAGCAAGCTTTTTGTCACCCTCTGTGTAAGATCCTGGGTTTAATACAACAATTTTTATTGAAGGACAATTTATTCTCTTTTCTTCCTGCAGTATGATTCTCCATTGCATGTTAGATAAGTTCAGGAGGAAAGGGAGAGATTTGGTGAAGAGTAACAAGTCTCTGAAAAGTGGCTATAAGCATCAGAGATCTGCCTTTCAAGCACTAACCAGGCATCACACCCTGTTTTTGGACAGCTGTTTCATCCTGCCACTTTCACAAATATTAAGGGCAATTAAAATCACAAAAACAAAAACATTGACTCCTACACACCTGTGTTTTAAACTGCTGCTTAATATTTACTTAATCGTCATAATAGTATTTAGTGCATTCACCTCTTTAAATGGATCTGTAACCATGGCAACAACAGCATAATCTCATAGCAGGTTCTTTAAAGTCACACTCTGGAAACAGTACATTGTTCCAACTTGTATTGTTTAGTCTGATGCTTTGGATAGCAACGTGACTGCACCTATTTGGCTGTTGCTGGAGTTAAGTAGCCCCTTCCAACCAAAGCACTTGTCATATGCCACTACATGTCCCTCAAGACTTTTGTCAAGGCCAGTCTGCATCATTCCCAAGGAGAGGAAACTAAGGCACAATTATATGAGCTGACTTGTCTGCTTTCAGACAGAATTTCTGGGCAAAAAGAGACACCAGAACACATTTTCTACACTTCCAGGCAAAACACTCACTGGTCATCAACTAAGCAATGAGATGTCCTCTAGATCTTAAATGAAAAAAAAAGAGAAAAAAAGAAAGGAAAAGATAAAAATTGGGATCTTTTCCATTCAAAGTCAGGCTGAAGCACAGTAATTCCAGAGGTCTGAGTGCAATGCAGTTTGGGTAAAAATTCATTCCAGCATCTAGGTCATTGGCCATAAAACACACTCAGAAAGCCAATGTGGGATTTCTTTTGCTTACACTGCTATTTGTTTACTGTAACTGTTGAATTTCAAATTTATGCTGATTCAAGAGCAGAACTTGACCTCTTGTTTTTGTGCAAACATCCACCACATGAAAAAAAGAAAGAAGCAGTAAAAATATCTGAAAGGAGCCAAGGAGTTTCTCAACAGCACGAATTTCATAGTTCGTTCTAAGGCCTCTCTGAAGGGTGCAGTTGTGCTGCTTTTTCTGTAATATGACATATTTTTGCCCTTCCCCTTTTATTGCTATTCCCATTAGAATAGAGTGGTAAACATTTTTAACAATGATATGTTTTCACCAATTACTCAACAAATATGGAGATGTCGAGTTAGAGGAAATGAGGCATTAAGTACTGCAGGCAGAGTTCATACAAAGCACCACAGAGGCTTGAGAGCAGCTGCTGTAAGCCATTGTGCTAAAATTTCACTTTGAAAAAGGTACACTTCTGTTCAGTAGGCTCAAATGTTTCTACAGGAACCATTCAAAGGCTTTTGTGTAAATTGTTTACATTCCCATTGTGAAAATAATTTCATTTTGAAATATCTAGGCAACTGAAATGCCACAAATACCCGTATGACTGGCATTAGGGTCTGAAAATGTGGGAACACGATTCAGATATCCATTGCAAAGGGTGCAGACTGTCCTTGGTTCCCTCTGCTTTGGAAACAGAGCATGTAGGGTAAGATACTCAAAGTTGCCCAAGACAATAAAACTGCTTAAAGTCAGGCACTGAGACACCTGTAGTTGGTTTGCGTGGCAAGGTTTTGGTAGTGGGGAGTACAGGTGTGGTTTCTGTGAGGAGCTGCCAGAAGCTTTCCCCATGTCTGACACAGCCAATTCCAGCTGGCTCCAGGATGGATCCACCTCTGGCCAAGGCTGAGCCCACCAGCTATGGTGGAGTGCTTTTGGGATAACAGATTAAAGAAAAGGGGAAAAAAAAGCCCTGTGCAATGGAAATTTCAGTCAGAGAGAGCAATGAGAATAGGTGAGTGCAACGACTCTGCAGACATCCAGGTCAGTGAGGAAGGACAGGCAGGAGATGCTCCAGGCACTGGAGCTGAAATTCCCCTGCAGCCCACGGTGCAGCCTGTGGTGAGGCAGCTGTGCCCCAGCAGCCCAGGGAGGTTCATGGGGGAGCAGAGATCCACCTGCAGCCCAGGAAAGACCCCACACCAGAGCAGGTGGATGCCCAAAGGAGGCTGCGACCCTGTGGGAAGTCTGCACTGGAGCAGCTCCTGGCAGAACCTGTGGAGAAAGGAGTCCCCACTGGAGCAGGTTTGCTGGCTGGACTTGTGACCCCCCAGGGGACCAACACCGGAGCAGCGCGTTCCTGAAGGATTGCAGCCCG
>NW_024581762.1:0-10813 GCF_017639235.1 Corvus kubaryi
GATGGAGGGAGCGCCGGGAGGCGGCCGGGGCCGTCCCGCGGGGACGGAGGGCGGGATCCGGTGTGCGGAGGCGCCGGCTGGCAGCGGCCGTGCCGGGGAAAGGGAGGGACGGAGGGCGGGAGCCGCGCCCGGCCGGTCCGCGGCTGCGAGCCGAGCGCACGGCGCCTCATCCCCGGCCCCGCTTGTTCGCGCACCAGCGCTCGAACTCCACAATCCCCGGCTCCACCGCTGGCAACCTCTCATCGGGTCCTTAAGGACAAAGGAAATTGAAAGTTTTGTCCTATTTCCTCCCCGGGTGAATGCGATCTTCTCACACCCTCCGCTTCAGGCTTTTCTGAAATTTCTTACGTAAAGGCTTAGTCCTCAAAGTATAAAGAGATGACTTATTTTTCCTTCGCGCAAACCGTGCTGTCTGTGCTTTGTGCCCGTCTTCCAAAAGAGGTCTGGGATATGGCATGGATCCGTGTTTTCAGTGTTTCAGGGAGGTGGCAGTAATTCAGGTAAAATCCACAGCTGCAGAAATGAATCTCTGTGCCTGTGTGTATACTTTAATTCACATGAATAATCTGATTGCATGTGCGTTTATGCATAGCCATACACCCCTTCGATTTAAGTTATATATGACAAATGTAAATTACTAAAACCGTGCTGTGGCCGTGATATTTCTAAGAGAACCTTGCTTTGCAAAGCCACTTTCTGAATAAGCACTAAAGCTGGGAAGTCTCGCAGCATTCCTGTGCCCACAAAACATTGGTAATTCACAGCTGGCAGTATTTTGCACAGGCAGCTTTGTCCTGTCTCCCATCCTTAACACCTTAGGAAAAATACAATTGGACAGACGAGCTGTTGTGTGGTTTGGTCCCCATCATGCCATGTGGTCAAAACTTTAAATCCCTGTTGTCCCACACAAGATATTCCAGACATGAAGAGCAGTGAATGTGAGAAGATCTGGAGTTACCTTTAAGTAACTGGATACAAGGTAAGAATTCCTCCCTGTCCAGCAATACCCTTCATTTCCACTCAGCGCTGACAGCACCTGAGATTTATAGACTAGCAGAGGAACGATACGCTGGGGAAAACACAAGCTATTCTATAAACAGTTCCCTTCTCTCCTAAGAGCAAGAGCCCTTAGATGATGAGTAAAGTGAGTAATGGCTCTTCCTGTGAAGGGCTGTGGAAAGCTGCCTGGCAGCAAGCAGCAAGGGGGAAATCATGTGCGTTTTGGGCTCCTGAGGTGGTAGAGGTCATGTCCTAATATTTCCCCACGCAGCCTAAGTAAAACATAGAGCAAGTGCTCTTAATCCCTAGAACAGTGGATACCTTCCACTGCAGAATCAATTCTTTTCCCTAGCAGAGAATTGCATGCAGCACAGCTAGACTTATATTGGCCTAGATCCATAAATTAGGTATTTAGGTAGAATTTAGGTGCATAAATGCTGCCCAATCCCAGCATGTGCTTTGCCAAATGGCTTCCTTAGGCAACTAACTTCTGCCAGCCCCTTTGCAGCCTCTTTCTGCTTTGCATGCACTTAGAATTGCTGCCATCTTGGTAAAACCAGGATCATGGTACTTAAAATATGCCCAAACATTTCTGAATTCTCAGGCAAGGCATTATTGCCCCATATGCCACAGAGACTGGATAAATTGTCCGTGTTCAGGCCACACCTAGAAGGAGTTACAAGTTTCATTTCTGAATAACTCACAGCAAACAGACTGGCTGGCAGCAGAGTCATCACCACGAGCACTACAGGGAACATGTTCAGCCTCAAGGATGAAGGGCATTCAAAACCATGCTACTCTCTTCCCAGGAAAATGCTTTTGCTCCAAGCTACAAGCTGTTCTGAAGCTGAGGTTATTCTATGAGGATACTGAAGGTGCTCCTCCTCCCCCTTTGAAGTCACATTATTTTGCAAATATAATTATTGTGCTATAGGGTGGTGGCATGATTTGCTGGTCTCATGAATAGGAAGCTCAGCCAAGGAGTGATGGAAGACCTTGGTTCTACTTCACCCAGGGACATTCGGTTCAGGGACTCAAGTATTTTATGTTAAGTATCCATCAAATAAAATGTATTTGCACATGCTAATCCTGCCGGGTGCTCTGCACCCTGAACTCCCAGTGATTTCTGGGAGCCCGAAGTTTTACCATTTTGTGGAACAAAGGGCACGAGGGAACCACATCTGCATCATTTGTGCAGGCTGGTGCTGGCAGTTTTTCTTTCTGAAGGCTGCTGTAGGTTCCACAGTTAAAACTTTTGCTTCACAGTTAGTCTAAAATTTTGATCAAAACAAATCACACGTGGAGTTTGTTGCAAAGTTCAGTAATGGTACATATTTTCTACAGTCAGAAAAGTACCTGAATGCTCTTAAAAGAGGGACTCAGGAACAACATTTAAAAAAAAACAAACACATATATCACTAAGGGGAGTAAAACTCTTCTTTGAAAGCAGTTTGTATCACCATAAAGACTGCATGCATAATTCAAGACACTACATATTGTACCTTTCACATCATTCTTTTTTACTATAGAAATGAACTAATGATTCCAAATGTGAAACTGGTCAGTGTGATTTATAAAACTCAGAGAAATCCATCAGAATGCTGCCATCTGGCCAATGACTTTTTTTTTTTCTCCCAGAAGAGTTGAAGGCAGACTGTTGAAGTGGTGACCACCATTGCCACAGCTGTTCTCTGCTCTCTGCATGTATGGCCGTATTAATCTGCTGCTCCTGTCACCGATGGGAAGCAGATAGAGGATGTGGAGCAAGCTGTTAATCTGTGAGACACAGCCCTCCCATCTGTACACTGGCCCCCCACCACTGGGAGTTTGGGATGAAGTAAAAACCCAGCTCCACTGAGATTTTTCCCATGTTTCTCCATAGCTTCTCCAAGCTTCTTTCCTTCCTCTTTCACCTCCATATGACAGTAGCTTTCCTAGCAGCTCCCTCAGGGTCAGGGAGTACTAAGGGAGCAGTGAGACTATTGATGTTTTAAGAAAATCGTTTTGGCTCAATAATGTATTCATAATCAAAATACTTAAAATTCCTGGGGCAAAGGAGCCCTGCCCACAGAACAATGAATCCCTTTAAATGGGATTAATTAAAAACAGCGTTGGGAGAACATTCATTGAATAAGACTCAGAGAATTCCATCCACACCTCTCCCAACAGGTATGAGGTGACAACAAACACGATGAGCTGAATAAAATGAGCTAGACATAAGCATAGCACCCAACAAAGCCTCTGAAGGAGGGAGTGGACTGCAGTCATAGAATCACAGGACGTCCTGAATTGGAAGGGACCCACAAGGTCCAACTCCTGGCCCTGCACAGAGTCACACCATGTGCCTGAGAGAGTTTTCCAAACCCTTCTTCAACTCTGTCAGGCTTGGGGCCGTGACCACCCCCCTGGGGAGCCTGTTCCAGTGCCCAGACACCCTCTGGGTGGAAAACCTTTTCCTGATATCCAACCTAACCCTCCCCTGACACAACTTCAGGTCACTACCTCGGGTCCTGCCACTGGTCGTGAGAGTGAAGAGATCAGTGCCTGCCCCTGCTCTGCCCCTCACAAGGAAGCTGTAGCTGCACTGAGGTGTCCCCTCAGTCTCCTCTTCTCCGGGCTGAGCAAACCAAGTGCCCTCAGCTGCTCCTCACACAGCTTCCCCTCAAGGCCCCTAGCCATCCTCATGGCCTCCTTTGGACACTTTTTAACAGCTTTACATATATATATATTTTTTTTTTTTTTAATTGTGGCACACAAAACGCCCCCAGCACTCGAGGCGAGGCCGCCCCAGCCCCGAGCAGAGCGGGACAGTCCCTCCCTTGCCCAGCTGGCAATGCTGTTCCTGATGCCCCCCAGGACAGGGATGTCCCTCCTGGCTGCCAGGGCACTGCTGCCTCATGTTGCCTCATGTCCAGCTTGCCCTCAACCAGGACCTCCAGGTCCCTTTCCAAGGCACTCTCAGTCCCCAGTCTGTCCCTACAGCCAGGGCTGCCCCATTCCAGGCGCAAACACTTCACCTAAAGCTTCTCCACAGACCTGTGTTCATCACGGTTGATTCTGTGTGTTCTGTCAACATGAATCAAATTGAATGAGGTATTTCATGGAGTCTGTGACTTCACATTTTTTATGTTGTTCAACTAGCAGGACAATATAAGCCTTTAAATGCAAGGAGACACCATTGCTGGAGGTGCAGTTTTATATTACAGATTCTCATGAGGGAGCTACTTCTGAAGGGTGGGTTCCTTTTTATCCCATCCCTAAATGTTACTTTTTCTTGCCTTTGTACCCAATACTGCAGTCCACGGTGAATTACATTAATTTGCTAATCTGATAGAAAATAAATCACAAATCCTCTCAAATAATTAGTTTCCTATCAGATCAATAAGCTGAACTAACGTGTCCTGAGGTCACTTGATAACTAGATCCAACACATGGGGTGAGAAAAGGAGAACCACTCCTTTAGGCTACATTCCTCAATGATGGGGAGGGGGGAAAAATCAACAAATCCGCTAATTGACGTTCTCTGGAGTCAGGATATCTCTATGCAGATGAAAGAAGCAATTAGCCTAGGTCAGAGGAAATAAGAAAGAGGAAAAAAGCTGTTGAACACAGCCTCTGCAGACAGCTCTGTTGGTAGAATGGAGCCTCTCCTTTGCTCCAAATGAAGAGCCTGACAACTGTCCAGGGCTCCTGTCCGATATCTCTCGAGGCTGGAAGTGTTTTTAGGGGTCATTGGTACAAGTGGCACAGGAGTCCTCTTCTGGGTTAGTGGAAAGTATCAGTGTGACTGAACAGGCATTGGGTCATTAGCCTGCCTGCCATCAGCACCAGATATCCTCACACACTGTGAAATACACAACCAAAGCCTGGCAGTAGAAACAAAGTGGTATCTTACAGCTTGGTAAGTTTTGCAATCTGTGCTTGACAGGAAAAGCAGTTGTTCTCATTTCAAAACTATTTTTTTATCTGCAATTAGTGATTTCCAGGTCTAGTCGTGCTGTGTAGAATTTTTGTTTCCTTCAGGGCAGTGAATCCTAATATGAGGCTGATTTCTTTTAAAGATCCAGTCAGACTAATACAAAACAAACTCCAAAGCCGAAGTGTGAGGTTTGCCTTTCCCTGGCAGGCAACACCAGAAAAGCAAAAGGGCTTATTATTCTCCAAACCAGCATCATCTTGCCAGAATCATCTTGTCCATTCAGTGCAATTTTGAACAGAGAATACTTCTTTGTTGCAAGCCTCTTTTCAGAGACTCATTTGCTGTATGGTCCATGCCATGTATACCATGATGAGGTAACACGATGAGTCTTCCAGCCTGAAATGATGGATGCCATATTTGGGACCTTCAGGTTTCTTTTACTGATCCTATAATATTCAATGTCTCAAAAAAGATTGAAGAGGCTACTTTTCAAGATGGAGAGCTACTTTTCCAGAACCTTCTTTTCTTCCTTCTCACACCATTTCACAGCCTTCTTGCTTAGGAAGCCCTCAAGGCTACCATAACAATGGTTGCCTGTGACTCTCACACAATGTTAAAAATGGCATTTTAAAATCATGTTTGTTGCCAGGATTAGTTTAAAATATTATTAAGAAGGAAAGAATTTGTGAGGGAAATACAGTGCTCTCAATATCACGCTTTTCCTCTCACTGGCCATTGCTAGCCACATTTGACTTAAGCCAGGGGATTTCATCTTTCAAATAACCCTCTCATTTGAATCATCTAGAAGAAAATCATATACAGTGCAACACAAATAAATTCTCTGTCTTTCAGCTGGCTTCTCTGTTTCACAGATCTCTTCAGTATCTGGTAGACTTCAGCATCTGCTTTTCTTCACACTGTTATCTTCGCTGCTGCTGTCCAGTTGCATGAAAACCTGCTCTGTTTCAAACTGTAGGAGATGGAGAAGCTTTCTCTGTTCTGGAAGAAGCAGAAGATGACCTGAGTTTCTCCTGAGAATTGCCTTTGTTTTTCCAGTAATTGCTTGACCAAGTAAGAATGAGCTTCATGTGGAATATCTGGAAGAGCTTCACCTGTGGTTTGCATTATGTGAGATATACGGGGCCCTGTGGCTGAAAGGGCTTTATTTATGTGGTCTTTTATGTGGTCTTTTCTCATGCCTTTTGTCATGTGCATTCATTCTCCCCCCCTTTTTTTTTTCAGTGGGGCTGTAAGAATTTGCATTATGTTTGTATTTAATACCAACTGTGTAATGAATTTTAAGCTATTCCCACTAAACTTTCAGCAACTGACAGTCTTTTTCCAGAGTAAGGTGAAATAATACTGTGTTTCACCCAGGAGATTTTTGTAGACACCCTTGTTGCAATCTGGATGACATTTTCCATAAAACCATTATGTTGTGGATACCTTGGCCATGAAGTGCTTTAAGTGGTACTATTTTTGCAAGACATTAACATCTTAATCAAATCATGGGCCATTTTCTGTAATTACCACAATTGGTGAAATGCGTGTGTCAGTCTTTATGGACTAGACATAAGATTGTCAGTGTTGCAGTGATATTCTTTAATGGTGTTACAGCAGAACAACAAGAAAAGTAATCTATTTTTAGCCTGTAATTTTCCCAGCAGCATAAGCAAATCCAAGCCATATCTTAACTTGTTGATCTAAAATTTCCTTGGCTATATTTAGATATGGGCTGGTATCTGTTTCAAGGCTTGTTTTGTTGTTAACAGTGCTCACCTTTTATCATCTTAGCAGGTTCTTTGTGGCCTGGTCTATTTACTAGAAATTCTGTTCTTATTTTGTTGTACTTTTGTGTACTTCAGCTTTTCTGTGCACATCTCTTTCATTTTCTCTTCATGAACTGCTGTTCTTCCATAGTTTCAGCTCTCCCCATGGGAGGTAAGACAGAGTTTGGTTCTTTCACGTTTGTTTCCTTTACATCTGATTTACATTTTACTCACAGTAAGAATATTTTGTTCACTGCATGACATGAGTTTTACCTACTCATGCTGAATAGTTATTTAACTGAAAAAAAGTTACTGAAACTTGGCTTGCAAAATTGTGTCCAGCTCAAACTCACTGTATTTCAGGTACTGGGGTTGGATTTTCCTGACAGAAGGAAGGTGTCTTCCAAGGCCTCTTTTACAACAGCAGTGGGCTAGTCAATATAGTCAATATAGTTAATACAGACTATGGAGCAGTTCTTATTCTGATGTAGGGACCTACATCCACTCACTTGAATCACACCTGCTGAGCTGTTCTGGCTACATTTACTCTGTTAACAATGATGGGATTCCTTCCCAGGCAGAAGGAGAGACCTTTATTGTAAACTGCTGTAGTCAGAGGAGACAAATCCCACCTGAAACACAGCTGCCATTTGGACAGTTCCCACAAAGAACCTCCCATATAGAGTAGTTCTTTTAGAGCTAATTGTAGTCACTCATGGGAAGCTTTTACAAGATGTTTTTATTCTTATGAATTTAACTGTGCATTTTCTTCCAAGCAGTGTCTTCCATTGCTTCATGAAACTTCACTCTGGTTGATTGCATTTTTTAGACTTCACCTCTGACTATTCAGACCTGTTCTGCTTCTACATTTTGTGATGAGGTTCTGTAACATCAGCTGGTTTCATTTTCAAAACTTGTAATCAGATCTAGCTCTGTTCTGCAGCCAATTCTCACAGTCTTTAGTAAGCTAAAGCTGTGTACTTCTCGCAACCTTTTTCTGAGGGTCTCTTGATCCCTACAGTATCCTGATCTCAGATCTGATTTTGAAAATTACATGCTCAATGGTACTTTCAAACACTGTAAGTATCTTGAAAGATTTCCTTTTGGTTTCAGTTATACAGTGGCCATGTCTCAAATATTTCAGTCTTTCCAAGAGCACAATATTTTCTCAAATCTCTATAGCACAAGATTTCTCATTTGCAATCTGGTGCTTCTGATCCTGCAGTACTCAGAGTTACCTTAATTCATCTTCCTTTTCATCAGCCCTGTCTCATTTTTAAAGAAAAACTGTGTTATTTGATTGAACCTACTTCAACCATATCCTCCATTTCAGGAGAATTTAAGATGCTTTGAACTTTTTTAGTTTTTACTCCGTGGTGTTCTCCCCTTACCACTTCCTTTGGTCTTTTTTTCTCCATACCATCTTTTGTTTGTACTCTGCTGCATGTTAAGTTGCATTAAAGAAAATGCCAGATTAGTGATAAAAAAGGCATCACTCCTACGAAAAAAAAGGGCACGTGCATATATATGTATAGAAGTAATAAAAACACAAGAGAGGAAGGAATTTGTGAAGGAGAAACTAAAAATGTTCCACTGAGCTGGTGTCTGTCACCAAGTATCCCTGACAGCAGTTGCTGAACTGGGGAGTGTTCCAGCCTCTAAGGCAATGGGTCACTTTGTTGTAGCCAGAAAGCCATGGTCATTTGTCTTGCTGGAATCTCAGCTGCTCATCTGGACTTGCTTTTATGCTTGTATAGTTCCATCATACTCTATGTAATATTCTCACATCCTATTGTCATTCAAATGGTTTCCAACCTTCGTTTTTATTTTTGTGGAGCTCTCTTCTCCAGGGGAGGCAGGAGCCCTGTGTGGCAGGATTGTATTAGCTGAAAACAAGGTTATCTTTCATTAAACACTTAGTGGTTCACACATCGCACACAGGCTGTAGCTCCCTGGTTAAATACTGCTGCTAATGCATCTCTTTTTTTCCCCAGCTATTTCCATTTGTCCCAGCTTGTAGCAAAGGTTAAGCCAGCTTGATTTGTAGTAGTTTCCTTTTATCCTTATACTTCTGGTTTTCTGAAATTATATTTTCTCTATTGAGGAATTTTCATCTTGAATTTTTTATACAGATTTCTGCATATGTAAAATAGCTTGTCTTTTCCAGTCTACATGATTGTATGATTTTCTGGTTCTATTTCCTTTCTGCCTTGTTGTTTTGCTGCTCCCACCAGCTTTTACTGTCTCATTTTGCCTCCCTTTCTCAACTTCCTTCTTTTCTTCCTCTGAAATGGCTGGTCCCCATTCTGCCTTGAACCCTACTTCCTCTTCGTTATCTTTGCCTTTCCCAGCATTCCCTTTTAACTCAGCCACTCTCTTCCTCCATTTATGCTCCTGCTCCTTTGCCAGAGGACAGAAACAGGTAGAAGCTGTGACAGCATGACCTGTCCCCTGCACCTGGTTTTCCCTGAAGGCTACATCTTCTCTCCAAGGCTGGCTGTGCACCTGTCCTCTCTTGTGATAATTTCTGCAAAACTCTGCTCCTCCAGCTGGTCCCCAGAGGACCCAGATTCGTGCTGTGAATAACGAGGCTTCCCTCCCTCCAGTCTGTTCTGACTATCACTTCTTTTTTTTTCTCCCTGCCCACTCATTTTCTATGTTTAATGTCCATGTGACACCATTCTTCTCTCTCTTGTACTCAGCCTTCCATTACAACTGGCTCCTGGCTTTCCATTTTGCTTCCCAGAGCTGATGCATTCATTTTCTGCACTGGAATTTGTGCTCCTCTGCAAGTCTAGATCAGCTGCTTTATTTCTCCAAATAAGCCCTGGTTGCTTTGCTTTCTTCATGACATTTCAGCATGCTCGTGTTAATTCCATCAACAAAGCTACTGAGAACATTAAACATGTAACTTTTTAATGTTTCAGGTTTTAGAGAGGTTAAGAAGGCATGTGTCAGACTTGCAAGTTGAAGATGTTAACTTCTCCAAGCTTTGCCATTATTCCTAAAACATCATCAAAGAGGAAAATGGATACTATCGTCATACTAGGAAGAGTATAAGAAAATCTCAGTGAGATCAGGCTGCTGGGAAAAGCTTGAAAGAAAAACAGGAGCACTCTGAAACAGAAAGAAATTAAGTAATCCTGAATCTTTGGAAATGACAGTAAAAGAAAACCAGAATTCCTCAGCAAGAGCAGGGGGAAGGGCTTTTAAATAGAGCCTATAACAAAGACAACTGCAGAGGGGATTGCAAAAGCTCTGAAAAATGAAGCAACCCTGCTCAATAGAAAACAGGAGTGAGCAGCCGCACGCCAGAGGCCCAAAGGCTGCTGGTGCTTCACAACAAGCTGCAGCAGAGGAGCTCCCTGCCACATAGCTGCCCTGCTAGAGGAGTGCAAACCCTCCTGGGTGTGTTCACCTGTGCAAAGGAGCCACAGGACTTACCAGATAAATGCCCAAATGTGTGTGGTAGGAGGTGGGACAATGCAATTGTTGTCATCTGTGTGTCCCTTTATTAATGTGAGGAAAGGAGAGGGTTTGCAAAGAAAAGGATATGCTTGATTTCTGCTTGATGAGAGGCAGAGTCTGTGTCTAGCACCACTTACAAAGATTGCCTGTTGCAACAGAAAAACAAGCAGAAGAAAGGATGTTTTTTAACAAGAGTTGTTCAGTGCTGTTTATGTGATTGTGAAAGAAAATGTTTTATCCAGCTATCCCAGGGAACAATTTCTTCTATGTTGTTGACCACTAGTGAAAAGATCATGTAAACCAGCAGCACTGTTTATACGACCAGCAGAAGAGACAACATTTCCAGTAATGCTATGAGGTTAAAAAAAAAAAGGGAAAGAAATGAGAAAGTCAGATTTCCAGTGTAATAATAATTGCAGTGCAATGGAAATGGTCACAGCAGAACACCTTTATGAAAGAGAAGGTAATAATAAACTGTAGAAGAGGCTGAGGTTATAGGCTGCATCCAGCACACATGACAAGAAGAAAGGAAGAAAGGAAGAAAGAAAGAAAGAGAGAAAGAGAAAGAGAAAGAAAGAGAAAGAAAGAAAAAGAGGGAAAGAGAGAAAGAGAGAAAGAAAGAAAGAAAGAAAGAAAGAAAGAAAGAAAGAAAGAAAGA
>NW_024581763.1:0-10813 GCF_017639235.1 Corvus kubaryi
GATGGAGGGAGCGCCGGGAGGCGGCCGGGGCCGTCCCGCGGGGACGGAGGGCGGGATCCGGTGTGCGGAGGCGCCGGCTGGCAGCGGCCGTGCCGGGGAAAGGGAGGGACGGAGGGCGGGAGCCGCGCCCGGCCGGTCCGCGGCTGCGAGCCGAGCGCACGGCGCCTCATCCCCGGCCCCGCTTGTTCGCGCACCAGCGCTCGAACTCCACAATCCCCGGCTCCACCGCTGGCAACCTCTCATCGGGTCCTTAAGGACAAAGGAAATTGAAAGTTTTGTCCTATTTCCTCCCCGGGTGAATGCGATCTTCTCACACCCTCCGCTTCAGGCTTTTCTGAAATTTCTTACGTAAAGGCTTAGTCCTCAAAGTATAAAGAGATGACTTATTTTTCCTTCGCGCAAACCGTGCTGTCTGTGCTTTGTGCCCGTCTTCCAAAAGAGGTCTGGGATATGGCATGGATCCGTGTTTTCAGTGTTTCAGGGAGGTGGCAGTAATTCAGGTAAAATCCACAGCTGCAGAAATGAATCTCTGTGCCTGTGTGTATACTTTAATTCACATGAATAATCTGATTGCATGTGCGTTTATGCATAGCCATACACCCCTTCGATTTAAGTTATATATGACAAATGTAAATTACTAAAACCGTGCTGTGGCCGTGATATTTCTAAGAGAACCTTGCTTTGCAAAGCCACTTTCTGAATAAGCACTAAAGCTGGGAAGTCTCGCAGCATTCCTGTGCCCACAAAACATTGGTAATTCACAGCTGGCAGTATTTTGCACAGGCAGCTTTGTCCTGTCTCCCATCCTTAACACCTTAGGAAAAATACAATTGGACAGACGAGCTGTTGTGTGGTTTGGTCCCCATCATGCCATGTGGTCAAAACTTTAAATCCCTGTTGTCCCACACAAGATATTCCAGACATGAAGAGCAGTGAATGTGAGAAGATCTGGAGTTACCTTTAAGTAACTGGATACAAGGTAAGAATTCCTCCCTGTCCAGCAATACCCTTCATTTCCACTCAGCGCTGACAGCACCTGAGATTTATAGACTAGCAGAGGAACGATACGCTGGGGAAAACACAAGCTATTCTATAAACAGTTCCCTTCTCTCCTAAGAGCAAGAGCCCTTAGATGATGAGTAAAGTGAGTAATGGCTCTTCCTGTGAAGGGCTGTGGAAAGCTGCCTGGCAGCAAGCAGCAAGGGGGAAATCATGTGCGTTTTGGGCTCCTGAGGTGGTAGAGGTCATGTCCTAATATTTCCCCACGCAGCCTAAGTAAAACATAGAGCAAGTGCTCTTAATCCCTAGAACAGTGGATACCTTCCACTGCAGAATCAATTCTTTTCCCTAGCAGAGAATTGCATGCAGCACAGCTAGACTTATATTGGCCTAGATCCATAAATTAGGTATTTAGGTAGAATTTAGGTGCATAAATGCTGCCCAATCCCAGCATGTGCTTTGCCAAATGGCTTCCTTAGGCAACTAACTTCTGCCAGCCCCTTTGCAGCCTCTTTCTGCTTTGCATGCACTTAGAATTGCTGCCATCTTGGTAAAACCAGGATCATGGTACTTAAAATATGCCCAAACATTTCTGAATTCTCAGGCAAGGCATTATTGCCCCATATGCCACAGAGACTGGATAAATTGTCCGTGTTCAGGCCACACCTAGAAGGAGTTACAAGTTTCATTTCTGAATAACTCACAGCAAACAGACTGGCTGGCAGCAGAGTCATCACCACGAGCACTACAGGGAACATGTTCAGCCTCAAGGATGAAGGGCATTCAAAACCATGCTACTCTCTTCCCAGGAAAATGCTTTTGCTCCAAGCTACAAGCTGTTCTGAAGCTGAGGTTATTCTATGAGGATACTGAAGGTGCTCCTCCTCCCCCTTTGAAGTCACATTATTTTGCAAATATAATTATTGTGCTATAGGGTGGTGGCATGATTTGCTGGTCTCATGAATAGGAAGCTCAGCCAAGGAGTGATGGAAGACCTTGGTTCTACTTCACCCAGGGACATTCGGTTCAGGGACTCAAGTATTTTATGTTAAGTATCCATCAAATAAAATGTATTTGCACATGCTAATCCTGCCGGGTGCTCTGCACCCTGAACTCCCAGTGATTTCTGGGAGCCCGAAGTTTTACCATTTTGTGGAACAAAGGGCACGAGGGAACCACATCTGCATCATTTGTGCAGGCTGGTGCTGGCAGTTTTTCTTTCTGAAGGCTGCTGTAGGTTCCACAGTTAAAACTTTTGCTTCACAGTTAGTCTAAAATTTTGATCAAAACAAATCACACGTGGAGTTTGTTGCAAAGTTCAGTAATGGTACATATTTTCTACAGTCAGAAAAGTACCTGAATGCTCTTAAAAGAGGGACTCAGGAACAACATTTAAAAAAAAACAAACACATATATCACTAAGGGGAGTAAAACTCTTCTTTGAAAGCAGTTTGTATCACCATAAAGACTGCATGCATAATTCAAGACACTACATATTGTACCTTTCACATCATTCTTTTTTACTATAGAAATGAACTAATGATTCCAAATGTGAAACTGGTCAGTGTGATTTATAAAACTCAGAGAAATCCATCAGAATGCTGCCATCTGGCCAATGACTTTTTTTTTTTCTCCCAGAAGAGTTGAAGGCAGACTGTTGAAGTGGTGACCACCATTGCCACAGCTGTTCTCTGCTCTCTGCATGTATGGCCGTATTAATCTGCTGCTCCTGTCACCGATGGGAAGCAGATAGAGGATGTGGAGCAAGCTGTTAATCTGTGAGACACAGCCCTCCCATCTGTACACTGGCCCCCCACCACTGGGAGTTTGGGATGAAGTAAAAACCCAGCTCCACTGAGATTTTTCCCATGTTTCTCCATAGCTTCTCCAAGCTTCTTTCCTTCCTCTTTCACCTCCATATGACAGTAGCTTTCCTAGCAGCTCCCTCAGGGTCAGGGAGTACTAAGGGAGCAGTGAGACTATTGATGTTTTAAGAAAATCGTTTTGGCTCAATAATGTATTCATAATCAAAATACTTAAAATTCCTGGGGCAAAGGAGCCCTGCCCACAGAACAATGAATCCCTTTAAATGGGATTAATTAAAAACAGCGTTGGGAGAACATTCATTGAATAAGACTCAGAGAATTCCATCCACACCTCTCCCAACAGGTATGAGGTGACAACAAACACGATGAGCTGAATAAAATGAGCTAGACATAAGCATAGCACCCAACAAAGCCTCTGAAGGAGGGAGTGGACTGCAGTCATAGAATCACAGGACGTCCTGAATTGGAAGGGACCCACAAGGTCCAACTCCTGGCCCTGCACAGAGTCACACCATGTGCCTGAGAGAGTTTTCCAAACCCTTCTTCAACTCTGTCAGGCTTGGGGCCGTGACCACCCCCCTGGGGAGCCTGTTCCAGTGCCCAGACACCCTCTGGGTGGAAAACCTTTTCCTGATATCCAACCTAACCCTCCCCTGACACAACTTCAGGTCACTACCTCGGGTCCTGCCACTGGTCGTGAGAGTGAAGAGATCAGTGCCTGCCCCTGCTCTGCCCCTCACAAGGAAGCTGTAGCTGCACTGAGGTGTCCCCTCAGTCTCCTCTTCTCCGGGCTGAGCAAACCAAGTGCCCTCAGCTGCTCCTCACACAGCTTCCCCTCAAGGCCCCTAGCCATCCTCATGGCCTCCTTTGGACACTTTTTAACAGCTTTACATATATATATATTTTTTTTTTTTTTAATTGTGGCACACAAAACGCCCCCAGCACTCGAGGCGAGGCCGCCCCAGCCCCGAGCAGAGCGGGACAGTCCCTCCCTTGCCCAGCTGGCAATGCTGTTCCTGATGCCCCCCAGGACAGGGATGTCCCTCCTGGCTGCCAGGGCACTGCTGCCTCATGTTGCCTCATGTCCAGCTTGCCCTCAACCAGGACCTCCAGGTCCCTTTCCAAGGCACTCTCAGTCCCCAGTCTGTCCCTACAGCCAGGGCTGCCCCATTCCAGGCGCAAACACTTCACCTAAAGCTTCTCCACAGACCTGTGTTCATCACGGTTGATTCTGTGTGTTCTGTCAACATGAATCAAATTGAATGAGGTATTTCATGGAGTCTGTGACTTCACATTTTTTATGTTGTTCAACTAGCAGGACAATATAAGCCTTTAAATGCAAGGAGACACCATTGCTGGAGGTGCAGTTTTATATTACAGATTCTCATGAGGGAGCTACTTCTGAAGGGTGGGTTCCTTTTTATCCCATCCCTAAATGTTACTTTTTCTTGCCTTTGTACCCAATACTGCAGTCCACGGTGAATTACATTAATTTGCTAATCTGATAGAAAATAAATCACAAATCCTCTCAAATAATTAGTTTCCTATCAGATCAATAAGCTGAACTAACGTGTCCTGAGGTCACTTGATAACTAGATCCAACACATGGGGTGAGAAAAGGAGAACCACTCCTTTAGGCTACATTCCTCAATGATGGGGAGGGGGGAAAAATCAACAAATCCGCTAATTGACGTTCTCTGGAGTCAGGATATCTCTATGCAGATGAAAGAAGCAATTAGCCTAGGTCAGAGGAAATAAGAAAGAGGAAAAAAGCTGTTGAACACAGCCTCTGCAGACAGCTCTGTTGGTAGAATGGAGCCTCTCCTTTGCTCCAAATGAAGAGCCTGACAACTGTCCAGGGCTCCTGTCCGATATCTCTCGAGGCTGGAAGTGTTTTTAGGGGTCATTGGTACAAGTGGCACAGGAGTCCTCTTCTGGGTTAGTGGAAAGTATCAGTGTGACTGAACAGGCATTGGGTCATTAGCCTGCCTGCCATCAGCACCAGATATCCTCACACACTGTGAAATACACAACCAAAGCCTGGCAGTAGAAACAAAGTGGTATCTTACAGCTTGGTAAGTTTTGCAATCTGTGCTTGACAGGAAAAGCAGTTGTTCTCATTTCAAAACTATTTTTTTATCTGCAATTAGTGATTTCCAGGTCTAGTCGTGCTGTGTAGAATTTTTGTTTCCTTCAGGGCAGTGAATCCTAATATGAGGCTGATTTCTTTTAAAGATCCAGTCAGACTAATACAAAACAAACTCCAAAGCCGAAGTGTGAGGTTTGCCTTTCCCTGGCAGGCAACACCAGAAAAGCAAAAGGGCTTATTATTCTCCAAACCAGCATCATCTTGCCAGAATCATCTTGTCCATTCAGTGCAATTTTGAACAGAGAATACTTCTTTGTTGCAAGCCTCTTTTCAGAGACTCATTTGCTGTATGGTCCATGCCATGTATACCATGATGAGGTAACACGATGAGTCTTCCAGCCTGAAATGATGGATGCCATATTTGGGACCTTCAGGTTTCTTTTACTGATCCTATAATATTCAATGTCTCAAAAAAGATTGAAGAGGCTACTTTTCAAGATGGAGAGCTACTTTTCCAGAACCTTCTTTTCTTCCTTCTCACACCATTTCACAGCCTTCTTGCTTAGGAAGCCCTCAAGGCTACCATAACAATGGTTGCCTGTGACTCTCACACAATGTTAAAAATGGCATTTTAAAATCATGTTTGTTGCCAGGATTAGTTTAAAATATTATTAAGAAGGAAAGAATTTGTGAGGGAAATACAGTGCTCTCAATATCACGCTTTTCCTCTCACTGGCCATTGCTAGCCACATTTGACTTAAGCCAGGGGATTTCATCTTTCAAATAACCCTCTCATTTGAATCATCTAGAAGAAAATCATATACAGTGCAACACAAATAAATTCTCTGTCTTTCAGCTGGCTTCTCTGTTTCACAGATCTCTTCAGTATCTGGTAGACTTCAGCATCTGCTTTTCTTCACACTGTTATCTTCGCTGCTGCTGTCCAGTTGCATGAAAACCTGCTCTGTTTCAAACTGTAGGAGATGGAGAAGCTTTCTCTGTTCTGGAAGAAGCAGAAGATGACCTGAGTTTCTCCTGAGAATTGCCTTTGTTTTTCCAGTAATTGCTTGACCAAGTAAGAATGAGCTTCATGTGGAATATCTGGAAGAGCTTCACCTGTGGTTTGCATTATGTGAGATATACGGGGCCCTGTGGCTGAAAGGGCTTTATTTATGTGGTCTTTTATGTGGTCTTTTCTCATGCCTTTTGTCATGTGCATTCATTCTCCCCCCCTTTTTTTTTTCAGTGGGGCTGTAAGAATTTGCATTATGTTTGTATTTAATACCAACTGTGTAATGAATTTTAAGCTATTCCCACTAAACTTTCAGCAACTGACAGTCTTTTTCCAGAGTAAGGTGAAATAATACTGTGTTTCACCCAGGAGATTTTTGTAGACACCCTTGTTGCAATCTGGATGACATTTTCCATAAAACCATTATGTTGTGGATACCTTGGCCATGAAGTGCTTTAAGTGGTACTATTTTTGCAAGACATTAACATCTTAATCAAATCATGGGCCATTTTCTGTAATTACCACAATTGGTGAAATGCGTGTGTCAGTCTTTATGGACTAGACATAAGATTGTCAGTGTTGCAGTGATATTCTTTAATGGTGTTACAGCAGAACAACAAGAAAAGTAATCTATTTTTAGCCTGTAATTTTCCCAGCAGCATAAGCAAATCCAAGCCATATCTTAACTTGTTGATCTAAAATTTCCTTGGCTATATTTAGATATGGGCTGGTATCTGTTTCAAGGCTTGTTTTGTTGTTAACAGTGCTCACCTTTTATCATCTTAGCAGGTTCTTTGTGGCCTGGTCTATTTACTAGAAATTCTGTTCTTATTTTGTTGTACTTTTGTGTACTTCAGCTTTTCTGTGCACATCTCTTTCATTTTCTCTTCATGAACTGCTGTTCTTCCATAGTTTCAGCTCTCCCCATGGGAGGTAAGACAGAGTTTGGTTCTTTCACGTTTGTTTCCTTTACATCTGATTTACATTTTACTCACAGTAAGAATATTTTGTTCACTGCATGACATGAGTTTTACCTACTCATGCTGAATAGTTATTTAACTGAAAAAAAGTTACTGAAACTTGGCTTGCAAAATTGTGTCCAGCTCAAACTCACTGTATTTCAGGTACTGGGGTTGGATTTTCCTGACAGAAGGAAGGTGTCTTCCAAGGCCTCTTTTACAACAGCAGTGGGCTAGTCAATATAGTCAATATAGTTAATACAGACTATGGAGCAGTTCTTATTCTGATGTAGGGACCTACATCCACTCACTTGAATCACACCTGCTGAGCTGTTCTGGCTACATTTACTCTGTTAACAATGATGGGATTCCTTCCCAGGCAGAAGGAGAGGCCTTTATTGTAAACTGCTGTAGTCAGAGGAGACAAATCCCACCTGAAACACAGCTGCCATTTGGACAGTTCCCACAAAGAACCTCCCATATAGAGTAGTTCTTTTAGAGCTAATTGTAGTCACTCATGGGAAGCTTTTACAAGATGTTTTTATTCTTATGAATTTAACTGTGCATTTTCTTCCAAGCAGTGTCTTCCATTGCTTCATGAAACTTCACTCTGGTTGATTGCATTTTTTAGACTTCACCTCTGACTATTCAGACCTGTTCTGCTTCTACATTTTGTGATGAGGTTCTGTAACATCAGCTGGTTTCATTTTCAAAACTTGTAATCAGATCTAGCTCTGTTCTGCAGCCAATTCTCACAGTCTTTAGTAAGCTAAAGCTGTGTACTTCTCGCAACCTTTTTCTGAGGGTCTCTTGATCCCTACAGTATCCTGATCTCAGATCTGATTTTGAAAATTACATGCTCAATGGTACTTTCAAACACTGTAAGTATCTTGAAAGATTTCCTTTTGGTTTCAGTTATACAGTGGCCATGTCTCAAATATTTCAGTCTTTCCAAGAGCACAATATTTTCTCAAATCTCTATAGCACAAGATTTCTCATTTGCAATCTGGTGCTTCTGATCCTGCAGTACTCAGAGTTACCTTAATTCATCTTCCTTTTCATCAGCCCTGTCTCATTTTTAAAGAAAAACTGTGTTATTTGATTGAACCTACTTCAACCATATCCTCCATTTCAGGAGAATTTAAGATGCTTTGAACTTTTTTAGTTTTTACTCCGTGGTGTTCTCCCCTTACCACTTCCTTTGGTCTTTTTTTCTCCATACCATCTTTTGTTTGTACTCTGCTGCATGTTAAGTTGCATTAAAGAAAATGCCAGATTAGTGATAAAAAAGGCATCACTCCTACGAAAAAAAAGGGCACGTGCATATATATGTATAGAAGTAATAAAAACACAAGAGAGGAAGGAATTTGTGAAGGAGAAACTAAAAATGTTCCACTGAGCTGGTGTCTGTCACCAAGTATCCCTGACAGCAGTTGCTGAACTGGGGAGTGTTCCAGCCTCTAAGGCAATGGGTCACTTTGTTGTAGCCAGAAAGCCATGGTCATTTGTCTTGCTGGAATCTCAGCTGCTCATCTGGACTTGCTTTTATGCTTGTATAGTTCCATCATACTCTATGTAATATTCTCACATCCTATTGTCATTCAAATGGTTTCCAACCTTCGTTTTTATTTTTGTGGAGCTCTCTTCTCCAGGGGAGGCAGGAGCCCTGTGTGGCAGGATTGTATTAGCTGAAAACAAGGTTATCTTTCATTAAACACTTAGTGGTTCACACATCGCACACAGGCTGTAGCTCCCTGGTTAAATACTGCTGCTAATGCATCTCTTTTTTTCCCCAGCTATTTCCATTTGTCCCAGCTTGTAGCAAAGGTTAAGCCAGCTTGATTTGTAGTAGTTTCCTTTTATCCTTATACTTCTGGTTTTCTGAAATTATATTTTCTCTATTGAGGAATTTTCATCTTGAATTTTTTATACAGATTTCTGCATATGTAAAATAGCTTGTCTTTTCCAGTCTACATGATTGTATGATTTTCTGGTTCTATTTCCTTTCTGCCTTGTTGTTTTGCTGCTCCCACCAGCTTTTACTGTCTCATTTTGCCTCCCTTTCTCAACTTCCTTCTTTTCTTCCTCTGAAATGGCTGGTCCCCATTCTGCCTTGAACCCTACTTCCTCTTCGTTATCTTTGCCTTTCCCAGCATTCCCTTTTAACTCAGCCACTCTCTTCCTCCATTTATGCTCCTGCTCCTTTGCCAGAGGACAGAAACAGGTAGAAGCTGTGACAGCATGACCTGTCCCCTGCACCTGGTTTTCCCTGAAGGCTACATCTTCTCTCCAAGGCTGGCTGTGCACCTGTCCTCTCTTGTGATAATTTCTGCAAAACTCTGCTCCTCCAGCTGGTCCCCAGAGGACCCAGATTCGTGCTGTGAATAACGAGGCTTCCCTCCCTCCAGTCTGTTCTGACTATCACTTCTTTTTTTTTCTCCCTGCCCACTCATTTTCTATGTTTAATGTCCATGTGACACCATTCTTCTCTCTCTTGTACTCAGCCTTCCATTACAACTGGCTCCTGGCTTTCCATTTTGCTTCCCAGAGCTGATGCATTCATTTTCTGCACTGGAATTTGTGCTCCTCTGCAAGTCTAGATCAGCTGCTTTATTTCTCCAAATAAGCCCTGGTTGCTTTGCTTTCTTCATGACATTTCAGCATGCTCGTGTTAATTCCATCAACAAAGCTACTGAGAACATTAAACATGTAACTTTTTAATGTTTCAGGTTTTAGAGAGGTTAAGAAGGCATGTGTCAGACTTGCAAGTTGAAGATGTTAACTTCTCCAAGCTTTGCCATTATTCCTAAAACATCATCAAAGAGGAAAATGGATACTATCGTCATACTAGGAAGAGTATAAGAAAATCTCAGTGAGATCAGGCTGCTGGGAAAAGCTTGAAAGAAAAACAGGAGCACTCTGAAACAGAAAGAAATTAAGTAATCCTGAATCTTTGGAAATGACAGTAAAAGAAAACCAGAATTCCTCAGCAAGAGCAGGGGGAAGGGCTTTTAAATAGAGCCTATAACAAAGACAACTGCAGAGGGGATTGCAAAAGCTCTGAAAAATGAAGCAACCCTGCTCAATAGAAAACAGGAGTGAGCAGCCGCACGCCAGAGGCCCAAAGGCTGCTGGTGCTTCACAACAAGCTGCAGCAGAGGAGCTCCCTGCCACATAGCTGCCCTGCTAGAGGAGTGCAAACCCTCCTGGGTGTGTTCACCTGTGCAAAGGAGCCACAGGACTTACCAGATAAATGCCCAAATGTGTGTGGTAGGAGGTGGGACAATGCAATTGTTGTCATCTGTGTGTCCCTTTATTAATGTGAGGAAAGGAGAGGGTTTGCAAAGAAAAGGATATGCTTGATTTCTGCTTGATGAGAGGCAGAGTCTGTGTCTAGCACCACTTACAAAGATTGCCTGTTGCAACAGAAAAACAAGCAGAAGAAAGGATGTTTTTTAACAAGAGTTGTTCAGTGCTGTTTATGTGATTGTGAAAGAAAATGTTTTATCCAGCTATCCCAGGGAACAATTTCTTCTATGTTGTTGACCACTAGTGAAAAGATCATGTAAACCAGCAGCACTGTTTATACGACCAGCAGAAGAGACAACATTTCCAGTAATGCTATGAGGTTAAAAAAAAAAAGGGAAAGAAATGAGAAAGTCAGATTTCCAGTGTAATAATAATTGCAGTGCAATGGAAATGGTCACAGCAGAACACCTTTATGAAAGAGAAGGTAATAATAAACTGTAGAAGAGGCTGAGGTTATAGGCTGCATCCAGCACACATGACAAGAAGAAAGGAAGAAAGGAAGAAAGAAAGAAAGAGAGAAAGAGAAAGAGAAAGAAAGAGAAAGAAAGAAAAAGAGGGAAAGAGAGAAAGAGAGAAAGAAAGAAAGAAAGAAAGAAAGAAAGAAAGAAAGAAAGAAAGA